>NW_027670835.1:0-52755 GCF_964199315.1 Orbicella franksi
ATTCAGAGGGATCCAAGAGTCCACTTCTCAACTTTCTTAAGAGTTCAAATGAGAATCAATTCAATGAGAATAAAAATTATAAGGTCTGATTAACTAAGAAATTCTCAAGACATCTATGACACGCGCTGACTTGAAAATTAAGGCTTCAAAGCCTGATGGCATGTACAATAAAAGGCAAGTCTGCAGCTTTGATCATGCACCCCCCTCCCTATTAATTCACTTCTCAACTTTCTATCAAGAGTTCAAATGAGAATAAATTCACTGAGAATAAACTAAGATCCTATTCAGAGGGATCCAAGAGTCACTTCTCAACTTTCTTAAGAGTTCAAATGAGAATCAATTCAATGAGAATAAAAATTATAAGGTCTGATTAACTAAGAAATTCTCAAGACATCTATGACACGCGCTGACTTGAAAATTAAGGCTTCAAAGCCTGATGGCATGTACAATAAAAGGCAAGTCTGCAGCTTTGATCATGCACCCCCCTCCCTATTAATTCACTTCTCAACTTTCTATCAAGAGTTCAAATGAGAATAAATTCACTGAGAATAAACTAAGATCCTATTCAGAGGGATCCAAGAGTCACTTCTCAACTTTCTTAAGAGTTCAAATGAGAATCAATTCAATGAGAATAAAAATTATAAGGTCTGATTAACTAAGAAATTCTCAAGACATCTATGACACGCGCTGACTTGAAAATTAAGGCTTCAAAGCCTGATGGCATGTACAATAAAAGGCAAGTCTGCAGCTTTGATCATGCACCCCCCTCCCTATTAATTCACTTCTCAACTTTCTATGAAGAGTTCAAATGAGAATAAATTCACTGAGAATAAACTAAGATCCTATTCAGAGGGATCCAAGAGTCACTTCTCAACTTTCTTAAGAGTTCAAATGAGAATCAATTCAATGAGAATAAAAATTATAAGGTCTGATTAACTAAGAAATTCTCAAGACATCTATGACACGCGCTGACTTGAAAATTAAGGCTTCAAAGCCTGATGGCATGTACAACAAAAGGCAAGTCTGCAGCTTTGATCATGCACCCCCCTCCCTATTAATTCACTTCTCAACTTTCTATCAAGAGTTCAAATGAGAATAAATTCACTGAGAATAAACTAAGATCCTATTCAGAGGGATCCAAGAGTCACTTCTCAACTTTCTTAAGAGTTCAAATGAGAATCAATTCAATGAGAATAAAAATTATAAGGTCTGATTAACTAAGAAATTCTCAAGACATCTATGACACGCGCTGACTTGAAAATTAAGGCTTCAAAGCCTGATGGCATGTACAATAAAAAGGCAAGTCTGCAGCTTTGATCATGCACCCCCCTCCCTATTAATTCACTTCTCAACTTTCTATGAAGAGTTCAAATGAGAATAAATTCACTGAGAATAAACTAAGATCCTATTCAGAGGGATCCAAGAGTCACTTCTCAACTTTCTTAAGAGTTCAAATGAGAATCAATTCACTGCTTAATAAGCTGTCTGACTGCATTTGGCATGAAATAAGGTCTGATTAACTAAGAAATTCTCACGACATCTAGTCTGATTAATAACAATAATAATTAAAATAATAAAAAGGTTCTCATTGCACATTGAGAATGCTCAATGCTCTTACAATTGCATATGATTAAAAAGAATAAAAAAACCTAGTTAAAAAGATGGAAATATGAAAATCTATGAGTAGGTTAAAAACTATTACTACTACTATTGTTGATTAACTAAGAAATTCTCTGGACATACATTGCACGTGCCTTCTCATGGTTAGAATTGACGGACATGACTTTTTCAGTGACTTGGAAATTAATGGTTCAGTCTCTGAGCTGCTTGTTAGAGTGGAATTCGTTTTCCGAGATTAAGTTTTATTTTGGTCAGTACTACAAGGTCATGTAGTTTCGTCAATCTGTGGAAGAGCCACGAGTGGAACCTAGAGTTGTGACTTGGAGTGTGTATAGTGTTGTAACTAAGTTAACAACTGCAGATTTATAGACAATTAATCAGTCAATCAGCCTTTATTATAAAACAATAGTTTTTAAAGGTACAAAGCTAGTGGGTCATTTACGAAAGTAAGGAAGGAACTTTATTTTACCAGGGTAGCCCATTCAGCAATGAGGCTGGCATCCATAAGGACCCTGGGGAATAAAGATATGTACAGTGATCAGCTCTCATTATGGATGAAAGGATCTGTTAGGATCTTGTTTGAAACCTAAAATATATACAATAAGTATATTAATTAACTGATAAGAATTACCAGCTTGAAAAGTTCATGCTTAGTATAATTTTTAACACCCACATATCAGTATGAAAGTGACAAAGGTATGTGGGTATGAAAGACAAGTGACAAAGTTACCTTTCGGTCGGTAAGAATCTTTAGTTTGCTATGAAATAATACTGAATAAAAACTGGTATAAATTGCACATCAGAGTAATTTCGAAGATTTCAGTTGACCAAGTTGTTAGAATGTTTTGATGTGCTACACTACACCATCACTCAGTGTTCACAGAAAAAAAGCAAGAGACCAAAATTATACTTAAAATTCGGGAAATAATAATATGGGGGCATAATGAATAATTCGAAACATCGCTATGCTAAAAGATATGTTTCTATACTTAATAAATGTTACGATCTCACCCGCAAATGTCAATATCGCTAAGATAAAAAATTCGCTCTTTATATAAACGAAGATCTAGCTCGAATTTGACAATTGTATTAAAGCACAATGCCTAGAAATCGAGGTCCAGTACCACTCAACTTCCTTGGAGACGCCTGGACATGCCCTATGCATAACTAATGAGCAAATGAAACACGCTTGTGCTTCATTTGGGATTAATGTTTCTCAATAATTTTCATTGAAGTGTTGTGGTGTAATCTATAAATCTGTCTTTGGTGAGAAACACCAAAATAAAGTCCATCCATTGACCTAACAGCTTTGTTTGTTTTACGGTCAATTCTTACTGATGTGACGATAGCATTACCAAGTAAAAAAGTCGGATCAAAATTAAAAAACGTAACTGAAATAGCAATTATTACAAGGCTATTAAGAATACCTTTCTCATTGCGTGATTCAACGTAGATCGACCGTCCACTTCTCTGCGACTCAAGTCATTTCTCTTTGATAGCAAAAAGGGAAACTTAGCGTACTTAGGACACTCAAATATACTAGCCAGCTTCCGTACCGCACTTCAAAGAGCGAAAAACATTCGCAAATCTTCGTTACGTTCCGCCATGTTGCACGACTGTTGACCCCATGTGGTTTGATCACGTGATATGAAAGGACCATACGAATACATGCGAGTAACATACGAGAACATACGAGTACATACGAGTAACGTACGAATACATACGAGTAACATATAGGTACATACGAGTAACATTCAAGAAATAGAAAACATGTACCGTGTTTCTGTCGAGTTATAGAAACACCAGAGGAAGTTTGGGAGAACGAGAAATGCTGTGGGAAGGCGAGCCGCAAGCGAGTGTTTCCACAGCTTTTTTGTCCCCTGGGTGTTGTGCTAGAATCATGAGTGGACAACTTCCGGAACTGAAACGGGGGTACTGGAACAAAGGTGTTCAAGACCGCGTTACCCCATCTCACAGGTTAAATGTAATTACTGTCCTGAAAAGTTTACAAAAATTGCTAATACAAATTGTCCTTTCAACACAATTTAATTCCTTGAACTCAGTAACCTTTACATTGCAGACAACAAAGATAAGATAACAATGCTAAAGCTATCTAATACTACGTCTTCTCTAAGTAAAAAACGTAGTGACCCTATGATCAACAGATGAATTCTTGTCGCTATCTAAAACCCATTTGCTTTAATAACAACGATAACAGATTTCCTGTGGCGCGTAGTTCAGAACGCGACAATTGTTAAAAAAAGATAAGCGTTAAAATGACAATAGAAACCGAAATGGACCGTCTTAAAAAGACAGTCTCAGCCGACTCAATAATGAAAACCTTTTTTATTAATCTCCAGGCCGTGTTGAAAAACAAAATGTTGATCATTGGGCACATTTCTATAATTATGATGAGAACAAGAAAAGTTTAAAGAGCGATTTCTGTATGGCCTGGAAAAACACTGGCGGTTTTCCCGAGTTTTCGCAATCTGTTTCATTATAGACGGAGAGAACTATATTTGATTAACCAATAAGAAAGACCTCGCGCCGTTAACTCCGTTCACGAAACAAATCAAATTGCTTCGTTTTAGTTTATCTAGATCATACAGAAATCGTTCGAGCATCTCCGTCATCAGACTATAAGCACATATCAAACTCAAACGCGCTTGATTATAATAGCTATATAATGGATATACATGCCAGAAAATCTATTAATAACAAAACTACGAAATGTTTAAAAGGACTCAGTACTAAAGTATTTAAACTTATATAAAGAAGCTAAGTTGCTTGATAATATATTGGAAAATATTCTAAAAAGTGTAAAAAAGAGTTGACAATTTAAAGCTCTTCATAATGAGCTCCTTATCTTCTCCACATTCTTCGATAGTCTGACCAACCAGGTGGAGGTACTAGGTTAGGCAAGAAATCCCATAATTCATCTGCTATTTGAGCAGGAGACTTAGCAACGAACGTTTCAAATTCTAACCGAAATAAGAAAACACCCTCCGGAATGCACGAAGGTTCGAGTTCGCCCTTATTAATGGCATAAATTTCCTGTCTACAATGGGGGCATTTTCTTTTACTGGTACTCGCATGCTGAAAACATTTTTAGCAAACAGCTCTCGTGCATAAAAACCTTGCAACAAGGAAGTCTACGAGAAGCCAGTGGCCCCGGAGTGTAACAAATCAAACACTTTGTTTGCAGAAAAGTTTGCAAACGTTGTTGATCTCTTTGGACATTTTTGCGCTTTTACCCATTGCGGGTCTGAATTTTGTAGATTCACCTAAAAACTCTAACTCAATATTTCTCTGCTCAGTGGCAGTAATGGCTTCTCAAAGAAACCAAAAGGTGTCAGAATTAATATTCCGACAGGGTACCCTCTATAAATTGCCTATTGCAATGTACGTCTCGGGTCTCTATCAGAAATTACCAATTATTAATTGCCTCTGAATCACAAACAAAACAAAGAAAATTTTGGACAGCAGAACTGTTTTCTGTATACATTCAGACGAGAATCAACAGAGTTTTCTAATTAAACGCCAACTGAGTTTAATTCCCTATTTCCTTAATTAGGTGCCCTAATAACAACCGCCTCTAAAATGTTAGTCGACTTAACGTTCAATGCCTTGGGCGATGTCAAGATCCAGTCGAAAAGGCGAAATTTGAAATTAATGTTCAGGACGCTGGTTCAAGGAAACGCAGTATTATAACTTAGAAAATCTCTTGGTTTCTCCCGACGATCCCAGGCAACCCTCGATTTGACACGACATTTCGTGGGTAAATGGAACATGCATGTTTTGACTTGGATTTTCAGAACAGCGAGAAATCCGTACACGGCTTATTTGACGCGAATGGCGTTCAATTCAGCGCCATATGCCAGTTTTTGACTTAAGTTTTTAGTGCAGCGAGCAATCCGTAAAGCTCATTTGACACGAATGGAGTTCCATTCAGTGCAAATGCAAGTTATTTCTGTTTTCATTAACGAGGTTTGAAAAAAAATTTAGGTAGCTAAATTTGAAAAAAAAGCATCACACAAATATAGCTATTGCTCGTTTTTATAATTTCAGATGTAACGGATAGAGTCAACGGAATCATGCTGTTATGTGTCAACATTGCTATAACGACTCTAAAAATGATTTGAAAACGTTTTTTTTAAAATCATTTTTCTCTGAAAATGACTAGAAAATGATTTTCGATGCGATGTTAGACAGAAACAGCTGATTTCAGTCGCTGATAAATCTCTTTCTTGGCACTCCGAAGCTCATAACTGCCTTCGTCTCGCTTATAAGTGACATCCAGTGGGTAGATGAGACTCGAAACCTTCTCCTCCCAGACCGAATGGCCAACCTGAAACTTGAAGTGGTTTGGCTTGCCTTCTATTTGCTTTAGCCACGCCAAGCGCACGCTCTGACCATCTGCGCTGTACTTTAAAACCTTAGCCAAGAATATCTCGGGCGATTTAGCTCGTGCATCAGCCGGTATAAGAGCGCATATTTCTCCAGGAGCGGGTAGATCACGTTCTTCCCCTGATGAATCATCCTCGACTTCGTCGTCAACATTGCAAGATGTACCTGGAACGTCGTCCACTATGGCGTTAACTGCTGATTGATTAAGGTAGTGCAATGCGCGTTTCGTTCTTTCCTGTTGACTTCTTTTGTCGTAGACCTGCATTTGAGTGCGCAAACTGTGCTTACAGACACGAGCTAAGCTTTCTGCCAGCTGTACATCGGAACTTTCTTTGCTAGACCTAAAGTTTTCCACCAATGCGTGTCGCATTTCGTTCATTGTGCAGTGAAAGCCGAGATTCTCCCGAAAGATTTTCGCCAAGTAACTGGAGAAAGATCCCGGTGATTTAAAAAATGAGCCTCGGTTGTTGACAAAAAAAAAGTCATGACTACAGCCCCGGGGTATGAGCTTTAGTCGCGACCGTTCGACGTAACGCTTAACATGAAAATCCACGAAATGAAAATTCGCTCATTTCTATGACATTCGGGCCGTATCTTTTCACCGTTTTGTAACCTTTCTCGACGAGACGGGTGACTCCGTTTTTCGCAAACACCATAAAGTTCTCTCCGTTCGGTAGCTTCCCGACGATTTCATCAACTTCGTTCTCTGGGATATCTGTAACGATGCGAAGGGTTCTGAACTCTTTAGCACGGCCTGGATTTATCGCAAAAAGTAGCAATAGTGTGAAATTCATGTGCAGACGTGCTTTCTGTCGCACATCGAGTTCGTCTTCGAATTGTTGATGAAGGGAACGGGTTAATTCTTGAAATTGCGGCCAAAACAGCCTTCTCTTCTCAGGTTCTTTGGTGGATTCCAAAACAGCATGCTCTCTGAGGAGTTGGTTCTGAAGGGCGCGAAGATCACTAATGCTATCCACTGCGTCATAATTTCCGCGACTCTCGTTTGCATGCAGGAATTTCGCAACCCTTATGAAGGACATTACATAAAGGGCAGCAGTGGTTGTTCTTAACTCGCCGGCTATGCTTTATGTGCTTGATAAAGGATTCCACGATATTCATATTTTCCACCAATTCCAATCGAATGTCTAGCTTCAACGTGCGCGAACAATAAGCCAAAAAGATCACTAACCGTTCCAAAGTTTTCGCCCACGTGACATCCGACAGTTTGGACTGTCTGCGCTTAAAATTCAAGTCTGATTGAAAGAATTCCTTCATTTCACTCACACGTTTAACGACGTTGGGGAAGCAATCTATATCTATATCTTTTTTATGAAACAGCTCGACAATGCCATAATCTTGTTCGCCAGCGCTTTCTTCCTCCGGTGAGGACTCGAAATTGGTATCGCTGTCCGAGGAATAACTTGACTCGGGTTCCGAGTCTGTCGAAATCTGCTCATCGACTATTTGTTCCTGTGATTCTGAAAACCCAGTCATTGGCTTTTCTACGGCTAAACTTCCCGGAGAAGAATTCAAGAGATTTTCTACTAAGAAATTGGTACTTAACCCATGTTTTTTGGGAGGCATAGTGGGACTCTACATTATCCCTTGAAAAAATGTCCCCTACGTTCTGACTTTGTCCTCCCCCGTGTGTGTAGTTAGTATCGCTACTATCACTAAGATTACTTAAGAAAGGTCCATACAGTTTTTTAGAGTTTTCCTTTCTTTCTTCGCGTGAATCGTGATAAGCTTCAAGAATGACAACGTCTCGTTTGGAAATCAGCGAGAGGAATTTGTAACAGGCCAAGTAAGGTCTAGCAGTTCTCAACTTGTTCTGAATTTCTTGAGGCGCCTTCAACAGCTTAAGACCAAGATTTCTCATGCGACTTTTAATCGTACTTTTAGGAATGTTAGGAAATAGTTTATCGCAGACCTCAACGAAGACGAAGTGAAGACTTCCATAGCACGATACTGGTTCGATTTTCCGCTGTTGGATTGGGATTATTTCTTCGGAAACAGAGTACTGACTTTGGAAAGTTGCCTGTGGGGGGAAAGAGAGGTCTGTTAGTTTTTGGAAACCAAAATCCTACTTCATTCATCTGTGCGCCACAGAGTTGTGTACGCTATGCTCCACTCGCGCAAATGTGATATATTTCGGAGTTTTCACTAGCCCACAAGAAGGAAACTCAATACCCTTCAATATATTTTGATTTTGAAATAAATCACACTTGGTGCCATTGGCGTTTGCTTTATGCAAAAACCGCATAATTCGCCCGATCAAAGAATGATTTCACTCAAAATTAGCCATGCAGTGACTGCATTCCTTTGCATTTACTAAATGACCAGTTAAGTATTTAACCAGTTAAGTGCTTAACTAGCGCTTTCGTAATTGATTCGCACCTACTCATCAGTGAAATTTAGTAAAAGTTATCACGAGTACTTAATTAACTGTGACGGAGTTTTTGAGATGAACTAGTAACACCTGGTTTAAACTGAAATAAGTTATGTGATTTGAATCTTACCGTCTCCCTTCCATCCCATGAAGGTGGTGCAGGAATTCGTAATCCGATTGCGTCGAACGCTCCAGAGGTCTAAAAAACAGAATCGCAATTTAGATTTTCAGATAGTACAATTAAGTAGGTCAACATTGTTAGCTACTTTGCAACACGAGAAAGCGTCCAAGTTTAGTCTGTAAGCTTACTAATTTTATCTCTACATTCACCCACCGAGTGCAATGAATTCATTTCTCCAGTTGTTTTCGCTACGCTGTTTCCATCCGAAAAATGGGCCTAGCGGGGAACAAAAATAACAAAAAAATTATTATTTACCAGGGTTCGAACAAAACTCCCTCTCAATCATCTGATTATGGTACTCAATTTTAATGGCTTATTTACGTAGTCTGTTTCCCTAGCTGGGTATTTTAGCACAGAATAATTTCGGTACCAGAGCTCTTAAGTCGCTAGTGGTGTTTGATTTATAAAGAAGCTGTAGAATTTCGCTGGTGTTAAAATGATTTCATTCAAAATTATCAATGATAGCAGACAGCTTTACATTTACTTCGATGAGTATTAAGTATTTAAGCACTGAAATGTTGTTATAACCGGCGCTTTCGTAATCTGTGCGCAATTGTTTAAAGTGCTAAGAACTGAAATGAAACAAATACGATATGTGATTTTTATCTTACCGGCCTAAGGCGAAGTGCCGGACTTTGTAATCCGATTGCGTGAAGTGCCCGAGGTCTAAAAAAGAAACAGAAAAATCGAAATTTAGAGTTTCAAATAATACAATTAAAAAAGCCAACATTTAAGGCTCGAGTCTGGCTTTGCAAGACAACAAAGCTTCCTTGATTAGTTTGTAGCTTATTTTAAGACTACATTTACCTAGCAAGTGCCGCCGGAATTCTTTCCTCCAGATTGTATTGCTGCCTTACGCTGTTCGCATCCGGAAAATAGGTCTAGCAGAAAAAAAGATAACAAAAACACTAATTACTAACTGGAATTTGATAAACGTTAAGCACAACTCAACTAAGTGTTAAACTACTCTACTAAACTCCCCCTTAATTATGGAACTACATTTCAATATTTCATCGTCACCCAGATTTCCCATTTTACGCTTGAAATCTTAGCGGTAAAAAAATAGATTTCGAATGCTTGTATTATGGCCTTACTCTAGTTCATTGTATATTATTTCTATCTTGTTAAGCCCTCTTACCTTGTGCTGTTGACTGTTTGACGGCCTTGTTAGTAAGCACTCCAGGGGTGAAGAAATATCATTTTTAACAGTCTTCCATCACTGAATCGCTCTTTTTTAGTGTTAGCTGCGGAAGAGTGTTCTAAGGAAACCAAATTGCGTATCAGGAAGTGTTCCAAGTAAATTCTAGTTTATCCACAATTTCACATTGCAAAAACATGCCAAATAAACGAAGTTAAAATAAATAGCTCACAGGAAGGGGCGAGGCTTTTGTGGAGGAAAAATATGGCTTTTCTTTGTCAGCAAGAAAGCAACACGAGCAACCCGGCGTTGACGACTTGAACAGTTGTTCTAGTCGGTAAAAGATGTTGTTTACCTATTTTATGGTTCAAAATCAACTCACTTTTTCTCGACGACTATGGTAAAGCCGAGCTCCTTCTTCGCTTGAGATTCAGAAGATAATGAGGGCAAAGGAGCTTCTTGCTGGTACAAATCACCCAGTGTTATCTAGCGCGTTCATCAATGAAGCGACCACAATGTGCTCTGTGTCTTAAAACCTGAAGCCAGCTTTGACTCCTGAACTGAAAGCTTTGAGAAAAAAGGAAGAAATCTGTGAGATAACGTCATGGCACTTCACATCGCATCTTCCATTTCTCTCGTGGATACAAACTAGGAACAGATCAGAGCATACACCAAACAGCCATTGTTACTTTTTTGAAACAATGGGGTGTTTACTGAAGGACATATCCAATTCCTTTCAACAAGGCGATTTAAAGAAGGGACGGATTGAACAGAAGAACCTTGAAACACATTGGGTAGAAGTGATAAACCGTAGTTTAAAAACTTTCCCGAAGCCTGTTGTATAGTGTTATTTTATTGAATCTTTCTGAAAGGTATAGCATTCACTACCAGACAAGAAATTATCAATGCATACTTTTAAAGAGAGATACTATCTTCAGGAATGGAATGATCGAAAAGCTTTCGATCTGAGAACCATGCTTTTAAAGAGTCACGTTCATTCTCAAATGACGCGCTCATAAGGATCAACATTGACAGCTGTATTTACTGTGTACCGATAAGGTTAGTACAGCGTGATACTTAATATATTGCGTAAAATTAGTTGAAGATACCAAGAGATTTTATCGCATCACCGGTAACTAATCTCCGTGATCTAAAAAAGTCATTAAAAATAGACTGTTTTCACAATAGATCCAGTTCACAGTCAGTCAATAGATCCATCAAATTATGCATCAAGCAAGCAGTAAACAGCAAACGAGTGCTTACTTTTACTGGAAAAAAGGAAGTCGTCGGTGGACATCTTGTCTTGCAATCATTCACATGCAGACTTGGACACCAACATGGAGAAAAATGCCTCGGGGAGGATATAGGCTGGATGTCAGACCGCAGTAAGGACAAATATGGACCATCCTAGAGCCCAGAGAGAAAGAGAGAGAGAGAGAGAACAAGAATTTATTGATTAAAAATCCTGGCTCATTAAAAAATACACACAGTCATTCCACCCAAGTAAAACAATGTCTCAACCAGGCTGACTCTATGTACCTGTCGACATTGCCGTCCGTATAACATGCATCTTCAAATTCTCCTCAACCCAAAGCTCAACCAAAAAAACTATTTCTCCAAGCCCACTACCAGTTTTCTATCAACATTCAAATCAAGTAATATTCACTTTTTCAGTGACTTGAAAATTAAGGCTTCAAAGCCTGATGGCATGTACAATAAAAGGCAAGTCTGCAGCTTTGATCATGCACCCCCCTCCCTATTAATTCACTTCTCAACTTTCTATGAAGAGTTCAAATGAGAATAAATTCACTGAGAATAAACTAAGATCCTATTCAGAGGGATCCAAGAGTCACTTCTCAACTTTCTTAAGAGTTCAAATGAGAATCAATTCAATGAGAATAAAAATTAGAAGGTCTGATTAACTAAGAAATTCTCAAGACATCTATGACACGCGCTGACTTGAAAATTAAGGCTTCAAAGCCTGATGGCATGTACAATAAAAGGCAAGTCTGCAGCTTTGATCATGCACCCCCCTCCCTATTAATTCACTTCTCAACTTTCTATGAAGAGTTCAAATGAGAATAAATTCACTGAGAATAAACTAAGATCCTATTCAGAGGGATCCAAGAGTCACTTCTCAACTTTCTTAAGAGTTCAAATGAGAATCAATTCAATGAGAATAAAAATTATAAGGTCTGATTAACTAAGAAATTCTCAAGACATCTATGACACGCGCTGACTTGAAAATTAAGGCTTCAAAGCCTGATGGCATGTACAATAAAAGGCAAGTCTGCAGCTTTGATCATGCACCCCCCTCCCTATTAATTCACTTCTCAACTTTCTATCAAGAGTTCAAATGAGAATAAATTCACTGAGAATAAACTAAGATCCTATTCAGAGGGATCCAAGAGTCCACTTCTCAACTTTCTTAAGAGTTCAAATGAGAATCAATTCAATGAGAATAAAAATTATAAGGTCTGATTAACTAAGAAATTCTCAAGACATCTATGACACGCGCTGACTTGAAAATTAAGGCTTCAAAGCCTGATGGCATGTACAATAAAAGGCAAGTCTGCAGCTTTGATCATGCACCCCCCTCCCTATTAATTCACTTCTCAACTTTCTATCAAGAGTTCAAATGAGAATAAATTCACTGAGAATAAACTAAGATCCTATTCAGAGGGATCCAAGAGTCACTTCTCAACTTTCTTAAGAGTTCAAATGAGAATCAATTCAATGAGAATAAAAATTATAAGGTCTGATTAACTAAGAAATTCTCAAGACATCTATGACACGCGCTGACTTGAAAATTAAGGCTTCAAAGCCTGATGGCATGTACAATAAAAGGCAAGTCTGCAGCTTTGATCATGCACCCCCCTCCCTATTAATTCACTTCTCAACTTTCTATGAAGAGTTCAAATGAGAATAAATTCACTGAGAATAAACTAAGATCCTATTCAGAGGGATCCAAGAGTCACTTCTCAACTTTCTTAAGAGTTCAAATGAGAATCAATTCAATGAGAATAAAAATTATAAGGTCTGATTAACTAAGAAATTCTCAAGACATCTATGACACGCGCTGACTTGAAAATTAAGGCTTCAAAGCCTGATGGCATGTACAATAAAAGGCAAGTCTGCAGCTTTGATCATGCACCCCCCTCCCTATTAATTCACTTCTCAACTTTCTATGAAGAGTTCAAATGAGAATAAATTCACTGAGAATAAACTAAGATCCTATTCAGAGGGATCCAAGAGTCACTTCTCAACTTTCTTAAGAGTTCAAATGAGAATCAATTCAATGAGAATAAAAATTATAAGGTCTGATTAACTAAGAAATTCTCAAGACATCTATGACACGCGCTGACTTGAAAATTAAGGCTTCAAAGCCTGATGGCATGTACAATAAAAGGCAAGTCTGCAGCTTTGATCATGCACCCCCCTCCCTATTAATTCACTTCTCAACTTTCTATCAAGAGTTCAAATGAGAATAAATTCACTGAGAATAAACTAAGATCCTATTCAGAGGGATCCAAGAGTCACTTCTCAACTTTCTTAAGAGTTCAAATGAGAATCAATTCAATGAGAATAAAAATTATAAGGTCTGATTAACTAAGAAATTCTCAAGACATCTATGACACGCGCTGACTTGAAAATTAAGGCTTCAAAGCCTGATGGCATGTACAATAAAAGGCAAGTCTGCAGCTTTGATCATGCACCCCCCTCCCTATTAATTCACTTCTCAACTTTCTATCAAGAGTTCAAATGAGAATAAATTCACTGAGAATAAACTAAGATCCTATTCAGAGGGATCCAAGAGTCACTTCTCAACTTTCTTAAGAGTTCAAATGAGAATCAATTCAATGAGAATAAAAATTATAAGGTCTGATTAACTAAGAAATTCTCAAGACATCTATGACACGCGCTGACTTGAAAATTAAGGCTTCAAAGCCTGATGGCATGTACAATAAAAGGCAAGTCTGCAGCTTTGATCATGCACCCCCCTCCCTATTAATTCACTTCTCAACTTTCTATGAAGAGTTCAAATGAGAATAAATTCACTGAGAATAAACTAAGATCCTATTCAGAGGGATCCAAGAGTCACTTCTCAACTTTCTTAAGAGTTCAAATGAGAATCAATTCAATGAGAATAAAAATTATAAGGTCTGATTAACTAAGAAATTCTCAAGACATCTATGACACGCGCTGACTTGAAAATTAAGGCTTCAAAGCCTGATGGCATGTACAATAAAAGGCAAGTCTGCAGCTTTGATCATGCACCCCCCTCCCTATTAATTCACTTCTCAACTTTCTATCAAGAGTTCAAATGAGAATAAATTCACTGAGAATAAACTAAGATCCTATTCAGAGGGATCCAAGAGTCACTTCTCAACTTTCTTAAGAGTTCAAATGAGAATCAATTCAATGAGAATAAAAATTATAAGGTCTGATTAACTAAGAAATTCTCAAGACATCTATGACACGCGCTGACTTGAAAATTAAGGCTTCAAAGCCTGATGGCATGTACAATAAAAGGCAAGTCTGCAGCTTTGATCATGCACCCCCCTCCCTATTAATTCACTTCTCAACTTTCTATGAAGAGTTCAAATGAGAATAAATTCACTGAGAATAAACTAAGATCCTATTCAGAGGGATCCAAGAGTCACTTCTCAACTTTCTTAAGAGTTCAAATGAGAATCAATTCAATGAGAATAAAAATTATAAGGTCTGATTAACTAAGAAATTCTCAAGACATCTATGACACGCGCTGACTTGAAAATTAAGGCTTCAAAGCCTGATGGCATGTACAATAAAAGGCAAGTCTGCAGCTTTGATCATGCACCCCCCTCCCTATTAATTCACTTCTCAACTTTCTATCAAGAGTTCAAATGAGAATAAATTCACTGAGAATAAACTAAGATCCTATTCAGAGGGATCCAAGAGTCACTTCTCAACTTTCTTAAGAGTTCAAATGAGAATCAATTCAATGAGAATAAAAATTATAAGGTCTGATTAACTAAGAAATTCTCAAGACATCTATGACACGCGCTGACTTGAAAATTAAGGCTTCAAAGCCTGATGGCATGTACAATAAAAGGCAAGTCTGCAGCTTTGATCATGCACCCCCCTCCCTATTAATTCACTTCTCAACTTTCTATCAAGAGTTCAAATGAGAATAAATTCACTGAGAATAAACTAAGATCCTATTCAGAGGGATCCAAGAGTCACTTCTCAACTTTCTTAAGAGTTCAAATGAGAATCAATTCAATGAGAATAAAAATTATAAGGTCTGATTAACTAAGAAATTCTCAAGACATCTATGACACGCGCTGACTTGAAAATTAAGGCTTCAAAGCCTGATGGCATGTACAATAAAAGGCAAGTCTGCAGCTTTGATCATGCACCCCCCTCCCTATTAATTCACTTCTCAACTTTCTATCAAGAGTTCAAATGAGAATAAATTCACTGAGAATAAACTAAGATCCTATTCAGAGGGATCCAAGAGTCACTTCTCAACTTTCTTAAGAGTTCAAATGAGAATCAATTCAATGAGAATAAAAATTATAAGGTCTGATTAACTAAGAAATTCTCAAGACATCTATGACACGCGCTGACTTGAAAATTAAGGCTTCAAAGCCTGATGGCATGTACAATAAAAGGCAAGTCTGCAGCTTTGATCATGCACCCCCCTCCCTATTAATTCACTTCTCAACTTTCTATCAAGAGTTCAAATGAGAATAAATTCACTGAGAATAAACTAAGATCCTATTCAGAGGGATCCAAGAGTCACTTCTCAACTTTCTTAAGAGTTCAAATGAGAATCAATTCAATGAGAATAAAAATTATAAGGTCTGATTAACTAAGAAATTCTCAAGACATCTATGACACGCGCTGACTTGAAAATTAAGGCTTCAAAGCCTGATGGCATGTACAATAAAAGGCAAGTCTGCAGCTTTGATCATGCACCCCCCTCCCTATTAATTCACTTCTCAACTTTCTATCAAGAGTTCAAATGAGAATAAATTCACTGAGAATAAACTAAGATCCTATTCAGAGGGATCCAAGAGTCACTTCTCAACTTTCTTAAGAGTTCAAATGAGAATCAATTCAATGAGAATAAAAATTATAAGGTCTGATTAACTAAGAAATTCTCAAGACATCTATGACACGCGCTGACTTGAAAATTAAGGCTTCAAAGCCTGATGGCATGTACAATAAAAGGCAAGTCTGCAGCTTTGATCATGCACCCCCCTCCCTATTAATTCACTTCTCAACTTTCTATCAAGAGTTCAAATGAGAATAAATTCACTGAGAATAAACTAAGATCCTATTCAGAGGGATCCAAGAGTCACTTCTCAACTTTCTTAAGAGTTCAAATGAGAATCAATTCAATGAGAATAAAAATTATAAGGTCTGATTAACTAAGAAATTCTCAAGACATCTATGACACGCGCTGACTTGAAAATTAAGGCTTCAAAGCCTGATGGCATGTACAATAAAAGGCAAGTCTGCAGCTTTGATCATGCACCCCCCTCCCTATTAATTCACTTCTCAACTTTCTATCAAGAGTTCAAATGAGAATAAATTCACTGAGAATAAACTAAGATCCTATTCAGAGGGATCCAAGAGTCACTTCTCAACTTTCTTAAGAGTTCAAATGAGAATCAATTCAATGAGAATAAAAATTATAAGGTCTGATTAACTAAGAAATTCTCAAGACATCTATGACACGCGCTGACTTGAAAATTAAGGCTTCAAAGCCTGATGGCATGTACAATAAAAGGCAAGTCTGCAGCTTTGATCATGCACCCCCCTCCCTATTAATTCACTTCTCAACTTTCTATCAAGAGTTCAAATGAGAATAAATTCACTGAGAATAAACTAAGATCCTATTCAGAGGGATCCAAGAGTCACTTCTCAACTTTCTTAAGAGTTCAAATGAGAATCAATTCAATGAGAATAAAAATTATAAGGTCTGATTAACTAAGAAATTCTCAAGACATCTATGACACGCGCTGACTTGAAAATTAAGGCTTCAAAGCCTGATGGCATGTACAATAAAAGGCAAGTCTGCAGCTTTGATCATGCACCCCCCTCCCTATTAATTCACTTCTCAACTTTCTATCAAGAGTTCAAATGAGAATAAATTCACTGAGAATAAACTAAGATCCTATTCAGAGGGATCCAAGAGTCACTTCTCAACTTTCTTAAGAGTTCAAATGAGAATCAATTCAATGAGAATAAAAATTATAAGGTCTGATTAACTAAGAAATTCTCAAGACATCTATGACACGCGCTGACTTGAAAATTAAGGCTTCAAAGCCTGATGGCATGTACAATAAAAGGCAAGTCTGCAGCTTTGATCATGCACCCCCCTCCCTATTAATTCACTTCTCAACTTTCTATCAAGAGTTCAAATGAGAATAAATTCACTGAGAATAAACTAAGATCCTATTCAGAGGGATCCAAGAGTCACTTCTCAACTTTCTTAAGAGTTCAAATGAGAATCAATTCAATGAGAATAAAAATTATAAGGTCTGATTAACTAAGAAATTCTCAAGACATCTATGACACGCGCTGACTTGAAAATTAAGGCTTCAAAGCCTGATGGCATGTACAATAAAAGGCAAGTCTGCAGCTTTGATCATGCACCCCCCTCCCTATTAATTCACTTCTCAACTTTCTATCAAGAGTTCAAATGAGAATAAATTCACTGAGAATAAACTAAGATCCTATTCAGAGGGATCCAAGAGTCACTTCTCAACTTTCTTAAGAGTTCAAATGAGAATCAATTCAATGAGAATAAAAATTATAAGGTCTGATTAACTAAGAAATTCTCAAGACATCTATGACACGCGCTGACTTGAAAATTAAGGCTTCAAAGCCTGATGGCATGTACAATAAAAGGCAAGTCTGCAGCTTTGATCATGCACCCCCCTCCCTATTAATTCACTTCTCAACTTTCTATCAAGAGTTCAAATGAGAATAAATTCACTGAGAATAAACTAAGATCCTATTCAGAGGGATCCAAGAGTCACTTCTCAACTTTCTTAAGAGTTCAAATGAGAATCAATTCAATGAGAATAAAAATTATAAGGTCTGATTAACTAAGAAATTCTCAAGACATCTATGACACGCGCTGACTTGAAAATTAAGGCTTCAAAGCCTGATGGCATGTACAATAAAAGGCAAGTCTGCAGCTTTGATCATGCACCCCCCTCCCTATTAATTCACTTCTCAACTTTCTATCAAGAGTTCAAATGAGAATAAATTCACTGAGAATAAACTAAGATCCTATTCAGAGGGATCCAAGAGTCACTTCTCAACTTTCTTAAGAGTTCAAATGAGAATCAATTCAATGAGAATAAAAATTATAAGGTCTGATTAACTAAGAAATTCTCAAGACATCTATGACACGCGCTGACTTGAAAATTAAGGCTTCAAAGCCTGATGGCATGTACAATAAAAGGCAAGTCTGCAGCTTTGATCATGCACCCCCCTCCCTATTAATTCACTTCTCAACTTTCTATCAAGAGTTCAAATGAGAATAAATTCACTGAGAATAAACTAAGATCCTATTCAGAGGGATCCAAGAGTCACTTCTCAACTTTCTTAAGAGTTCAAATGAGAATCAATTCAATGAGAATAAAAATTATAAGGTCTGATTAACTAAGAAATTCTCAAGACATCTATGACACGCGCTGACTTGAAAATTAAGGCTTCAAAGCCTGATGGCATGTACAATAAAAGGCAAGTCTGCAGCTTTGATCATGCACCCCCCTCCCTATTAATTCACTTCTCAACTTTCTATCAAGAGTTCAAATGAGAATAAATTCACTGAGAATAAACTAAGATCCTATTCAGAGGGATCCAAGAGTCACTTCTCAACTTTCTTAAGAGTTCAAATGAGAATCAATTCAATGAGAATAAAAATTATAAGGTCTGATTAACTAAGAAATTCTCAAGACATCTATGACACGCGCTGACTTGAAAATTAAGGCTTCAAAGCCTGATGGCATGTACAATAAAAGGCAAGTCTGCAGCTTTGATCATGCACCCCCCTCCCTATTAATTCACTTCTCAACTTTCTATCAAGAGTTCAAATGAGAATAAATTCACTGAGAATAAACTAAGATCCTATTCAGAGGGATCCAAGAGTCACTTCTCAACTTTCTTAAGAGTTCAAATGAGAATCAATTCAATGAGAATAAAAATTATAAGGTCTGATTAACTAAGAAATTCTCAAGACATCTATGACACGCGCTGACTTGAAAATTAAGGCTTCAAAGCCTGATGGCATGTACAATAAAAGGCAAGTCTGCAGCTTTGATCATGCACCCCCCTCCCTATTAATTCACTTCTCAACTTTCTATCAAGAGTTCAAATGAGAATAAATTCACTGAGAATAAACTAAGATCCTATTCAGAGGGATCCAAGAGTCACTTCTCAACTTTCTTAAGAGTTCAAATGAGAATCAATTCAATGAGAATAAAAATTATAAGGTCTGATTAACTAAGAAATTCTCAAGACATCTATGACACGCGCTGACTTGAAAATTAAGGCTTCAAAGCCTGATGGCATGTACAATAAAAGGCAAGTCTGCAGCTTTGATCATGCACCCCCCTCCCTATTAATTCACTTCTCAACTTTCTATCAAGAGTTCAAATGAGAATAAATTCACTGAGAATAAACTAAGATCCTATTCAGAGGGATCCAAGAGTCACTTCTCAACTTTCTTAAGAGTTCAAATGAGAATCAATTCAATGAGAATAAAAATTATAAGGTCTGATTAACTAAGAAATTCTCAAGACATCTATGACACGCGCTGACTTGAAAATTAAGGCTTCAAAGCCTGATGGCATGTACAATAAAAGGCAAGTCTGCAGCTTTGATCATGCACCCCCCTCCCTATTAATTCACTTCTCAACTTTCTATCAAGAGTTCAAATGAGAATAAATTCACTGAGAATAAACTAAGATCCTATTCAGAGGGATCCAAGAGTCACTTCTCAACTTTCTTAAGAGTTCAAATGAGAATCAATTCAATGAGAATAAAAATTATAAGGTCTGATTAACTAAGAAATTCTCAAGACATCTATGACACGCGCTGACTTGAAAATTAAGGCTTCAAAGCCTGATGGCATGTACAATAAAAGGCAAGTCTGCAGCTTTGATCATGCACCCCCCTCCCTATTAATTCACTTCTCAACTTTCTATCAAGAGTTCAAATGAGAATAAATTCACTGAGAATAAACTAAGATCCTATTCAGAGGGATCCAAGAGTCACTTCTCAACTTTCTTAAGAGTTCAAATGAGAATCAATTCAATGAGAATAAAAATTATAAGGTCTGATTAACTAAGAAATTCTCAAGACATCTATGACACGCGCTGACTTGAAAATTAAGGCTTCAAAGCCTGATGGCATGTACAATAAAAGGCAAGTCTGCAGCTTTGATCATGCACCCCCCTCCCTATTAATTCACTTCTCAACTTTCTATCAAGAGTTCAAATGAGAATAAATTCACTGAGAATAAACTAAGATCCTATTCAGAGGGATCCAAGAGTCACTTCTCAACTTTCTTAAGAGTTCAAATGAGAATCAATTCAATGAGAATAAAAATTATAAGGTCTGATTAACTAAGAAATTCTCAAGACATCTATGACACGCGCTGACTTGAAAATTAAGGCTTCAAAGCCTGATGGCATGTACAATAAAAGGCAAGTCTGCAGCTTTGATCATGCACCCCCCTCCCTATTAATTCACTTCTCAACTTTCTATCAAGAGTTCAAATGAGAATAAATTCACTGAGAATAAACTAAGATCCTATTCAGAGGGATCCAAGAGTCACTTCTCAACTTTCTTAAGAGTTCAAATGAGAATCAATTCAATGAGAATAAAAATTATAAGGTCTGATTAACTAAGAAATTCTCAAGACATCTATGACACGCGCTGACTTGAAAATTAAGGCTTCAAAGCCTGATGGCATGTACAATAAAAGGCAAGTCTGCAGCTTTGATCATGCACCCCCCTCCCTATTAATTCACTTCTCAACTTTCTATCAAGAGTTCAAATGAGAATAAATTCACTGAGAATAAACTAAGATCCTATTCAGAGGGATCCAAGAGTCACTTCTCAACTTTCTTAAGAGTTCAAATGAGAATCAATTCAATGAGAATAAAAATTATAAGGTCTGATTAACTAAGAAATTCTCAAGACATCTATGACACGCGCTGACTTGAAAATTAAGGCTTCAAAGCCTGATGGCATGTACAATAAAAGGCAAGTCTGCAGCTTTGATCATGCACCCCCCTCCCTATTAATTCACTTCTCAACTTTCTATCAAGAGTTCAAATGAGAATAAATTCACTGAGAATAAACTAAGATCCTATTCAGAGGGATCCAAGAGTCACTTCTCAACTTTCTTAAGAGTTCAAATGAGAATCAATTCAATGAGAATAAAAATTATAAGGTCTGATTAACTAAGAAATTCTCAAGACATCTATGACACGCGCTGACTTGAAAATTAAGGCTTCAAAGCCTGATGGCATGTACAATAAAAGGCAAGTCTGCAGCTTTGATCATGCACCCCCCTCCCTATTAATTCACTTCTCAACTTTCTATCAAGAGTTCAAATGAGAATAAATTCACTGAGAATAAACTAAGATCCTATTCAGAGGGATCCAAGAGTCACTTCTCAACTTTCTTAAGAGTTCAAATGAGAATCAATTCAATGAGAATAAAAATTATAAGGTCTGATTAACTAAGAAATTCTCAAGACATCTATGACACGCGCTGACTTGAAAATTAAGGCTTCAAAGCCTGATGGCATGTACAATAAAAGGCAAGTCTGCAGCTTTGATCATGCACCCCCCTCCCTATTAATTCATTCTCAACTTTCTATCAAGAGTTCAAATGAGAATAAATTCACTGAGAATAAACTAAGATCCTATTCAGAGGGATCCAAGAGTCACTTCTCAACTTTCTTAAGAGTTCAAATGAGAATCAATTCAATGAGAATAAAAATTATAAGGTCTGATTAACTAAGAAATTCTCAAGACATCTATGACACGCGCTGACTTGAAAATTAAGGCTTCAAAGCCTGATGGCATGTACAATAAAAGGCAAGTCTGCAGCTTTGATCATGCACCCCCCTCCCTATTAATTCACTTCTCAACTTTCTATCAAGAGTTCAAATGAGAATAAATTCACTGAGAATAAACTAAGATCCTATTCAGAGGGATCCAAGAGTCACTTCTCAACTTTCTTAAGAGTTCAAATGAGAATCAATTCAATGAGAATAAAAATTATAAGGTCTGATTAACTAAGAAATTCTCAAGACATCTATGACACGCGCTGACTTGAAAATTAAGGCTTCAAAGCCTGATGGCATGTACAATAAAAGGCAAGTCTGCAGCTTTGATCATGCACCCCCCTCCCTATTAATTCACTTCTCAACTTTCTATCAAGAGTTCAAATGAGAATAAATTCACTGAGAATAAACTAAGATCCTATTCAGAGGGATCCAAGAGTCACTTCTCAACTTTCTTAAGAGTTCAAATGAGAATCAATTCAATGAGAATAAAAATTATAAGGTCTGATTAACTAAGAAATTCTCAAGACATCTATGACACGCGCTGACTTGAAAATTAAGGCTTCAAAGCCTGATGGCATGTACAATAAAAGGCAAGTCTGCAGCTTTGATCATGCACCCCCCTCCCTATTAATTCACTTCTCAACTTTCTATCAAGAGTTCAAATGAGAATAAATTCACTGAGAATAAACTAAGATCCTATTCAGAGGGATCCAAGAGTCACTTCTCAACTTTCTTAAGAGTTCAAATGAGAATCAATTCAATGAGAATAAAAATTATAAGGTCTGATTAACTAAGAAATTCTCAAGACATCTATGACACGCGCTGACTTGAAAATTAAGGCTTCAAAGCCTGATGGCATGTACAATAAAAGGCAAGTCTGCAGCTTTGATCATGCACCCCCCTCCCTATTAATTCACTTCTCAACTTTCTATCAAGAGTTCAAATGAGAATAAATTCACTGAGAATAAACTAAGATCCTATTCAGAGGGATCCAAGAGTCACTTCTCAACTTTCTTAAGAGTTCAAATGAGAATCAATTCAATGAGAATAAAAATTATAAGGTCTGATTAACTAAGAAATTCTCAAGACATCTATGACACGCGCTGACTTGAAAATTAAGGCTTCAAAGCCTGATGGCATGTACAATAAAAGGCAAGTCTGCAGCTTTGATCATGCACCCCCCTCCCTATTAATTCACTTCTCAACTTTCTATCAAGAGTTCAAATGAGAATAAATTCACTGAGAATAAACTAAGATCCTATTCAGAGGGATCCAAGAGTCACTTCTCAACTTTCTTAAGAGTTCAAATGAGAATCAATTCAATGAGAATAAAAATTATAAGGTCTGATTAACTAAGAAATTCTCAAGACATCTATGACACGCGCTGACTTGAAAATTAAGGCTTCAAAGCCTGATGGCATGTACAATAAAAGGCAAGTCTGCAGCTTTGATCATGCACCCCCCTCCCTATTAATTCACTTCTCAACTTTCTATCAAGAGTTCAAATGAGAATAAATTCACTGAGAATAAACTAAGATCCTATTCAGAGGGATCCAAGAGTCACTTCTCAACTTTCTTAAGAGTTCAAATGAGAATCAATTCAATGAGAATAAAAATTATAAGGTCTGATTAACTAAGAAATTCTCAAGACATCTATGACACGCGCTGACTTGAAAATTAAGGCTTCAAAGCCTGATGGCATGTACAATAAAAGGCAAGTCTGCAGCTTTGATCATGCACCCCCCTCCCTATTAATTCACTTCTCAACTTTCTATCAAGAGTTCAAATGAGAATAAATTCACTGAGAATAAACTAAGATCCTATTCAGAGGGATCCAAGAGTCACTTCTCAACTTTCTTAAGAGTTCAAATGAGAATCAATTCAATGAGAATAAAAATTATAAGGTCTGATTAACTAAGAAATTCTCAAGACATCTATGACACGCGCTGACTTGAAAATTAAGGCTTCAAAGCCTGATGGCATGTACAATAAAAGGCAAGTCTGCAGCTTTGATCATGCACCCCCCTCCCTATTAATTCACTTCTCAACTTTCTATCAAGAGTTCAAATGAGAATAAATTCACTGAGAATAAACTAAGATCCTATTCAGAGGGATCCAAGAGTCACTTCTCAACTTTCTTAAGAGTTCAAATGAGAATCAATTCAATGAGAATAAAAATTATAAGGTCTGATTAACTAAGAAATTCTCAAGACATCTATGACACGCGCTGACTTGAAAATTAAGGCTTCAAAGCCTGATGGCATGTACAATAAAAGGCAAGTCTGCAGCTTTGATCATGCACCCCCCTCCCTATTAATTCACTTCTCAACTTTCTATCAAGAGTTCAAATGAGAATAAATTCACTGAGAATAAACTAAGATCCTATTCAGAGGGATCCAAGAGTCACTTCTCAACTTTCTTAAGAGTTCAAATGAGAATCAATTCAATGAGAATAAAAATTATAAGGTCTGATTAACTAAGAAATTCTCAAGACATCTATGACACGCGCTGACTTGAAAATTAAGGCTTCAAAGCCTGATGGCATGTACAATAAAAGGCAAGTCTGCAGCTTTGATCATGCACCCCCCTCCCTATTAATTCACTTCTCAACTTTCTATCAAGAGTTCAAATGAGAATAAATTCACTGAGAATAAACTAAGATCCTATTCAGAGGGATCCAAGAGTCACTTCTCAACTTTCTTAAGAGTTCAAATGAGAATCAATTCAATGAGAATAAAAATTATAAGGTCTGATTAACTAAGAAATTCTCAAGACATCTATGACACGCGCTGACTTGAAAATTAAGGCTTCAAAGCCTGATGGCATGTACAATAAAAGGCAAGTCTGCAGCTTTGATCATGCACCCCCCTCCCTATTAATTCACTTCTCAACTTTCTATCAAGAGTTCAAATGAGAATAAATTCACTGAGAATAAACTAAGATCCTATTCAGAGGGATCCAAGAGTCACTTCTCAACTTTCTTAAGAGTTCAAATGAGAATCAATTCAATGAGAATAAAAATTATAAGGTCTGATTAACTAAGAAATTCTCAAGACATCTATGACACGCGCTGACTTGAAAATTAAGGCTTCAAAGCCTGATGGCATGTACAATAAAAGGCAAGTCTGCAGCTTTGATCATGCACCCCCCTCCCTATTAATTCACTTCTCAACTTTCTATCAAGAGTTCAAATGAGAATAAATTCACTGAGAATAAACTAAGATCCTATTCAGAGGGATCCAAGAGTCACTTCTCAACTTTCTTAAGAGTTCAAATGAGAATCAATTCAATGAGAATAAAAATTATAAGGTCTGATTAACTAAGAAATTCTCAAGACATCTATGACACGCGCTGACTTGAAAATTAAGGCTTCAAAGCCTGATGGCATGTACAATAAAAGGCAAGTCTGCAGCTTTGATCATGCACCCCCCTCCCTATTAATTCACTTCTCAACTTTCTATCAAGAGTTCAAATGAGAATAAATTCACTGAGAATAAACTAAGATCCTATTCAGAGGGATCCAAGAGTCACTTCTCAACTTTCTTAAGAGTTCAAATGAGAATCAATTCAATGAGAATAAAAATTATAAGGTCTGATTAACTAAGAAATTCTCAAGACATCTATGACACGCGCTGACTTGAAAATTAAGGCTTCAAAGCCTGATGGCATGTACAATAAAAGGCAAGTCTGCAGCTTTGATCATGCACCCCCCTCCCTATTAATTCACTTCTCAACTTTCTATCAAGAGTTCAAATGAGAATAAATTCACTGAGAATAAACTAAGATCCTATTCAGAGGGATCCAAGAGTCACTTCTCAACTTTCTTAAGAGTTCAAATGAGAATCAATTCAATGAGAATAAAAATTATAAGGTCTGATTAACTAAGAAATTCTCAAGACATCTATGACACGCGCTGACTTGAAAATTAAGGCTTCAAAGCCTGATGGCATGTACAATAAAAGGCAAGTCTGCAGCTTTGATCATGCACCCCCCTCCCTATTAATTCACTTCTCAACTTTCTATCAAGAGTTCAAATGAGAATAAATTCACTGAGAATAAACTAAGATCCTATTCAGAGGGATCCAAGAGTCACTTCTCAACTTTCTTAAGAGTTCAAATGAGAATCAATTCAATGAGAATAAAAATTATAAGGTCTGATTAACTAAGAAATTCTCAAGACATCTATGACACGCGCTGACTTGAAAATTAAGGCTTCAAAGCCTGATGGCATGTACAATAAAAGGCAAGTCTGCAGCTTTGATCATGCACCCCCCTCCCTATTAATTCACTTCTCAACTTTCTATCAAGAGTTCAAATGAGAATAAATTCACTGAGAATAAACTAAGATCCTATTCAGAGGGATCCAAGAGTCACTTCTCAACTTTCTTAAGAGTTCAAATGAGAATCAATTCAATGAGAATAAAAATTATAAGGTCTGATTAACTAAGAAATTCTCAAGACATCTATGACACGCGCTGACTTGAAAATTAAGGCTTCAAAGCCTGATGGCATGTACAATAAAAGGCAAGTCTGCAGCTTTGATCATGCACCCCCCTCCCTATTAATTCACTTCTCAACTTTCTATCAAGAGTTCAAATGAGAATAAATTCACTGAGAATAAACTAAGATCCTATTCAGAGGGATCCAAGAGTCACTTCTCAACTTTCTTAAGAGTTCAAATGAGAATCAATTCAATGAGAATAAAAATTATAAGGTCTGATTAACTAAGAAATTCTCAAGACATCTATGACACGCGCTGACTTGAAAATTAAGGCTTCAAAGCCTGATGGCATGTACAATAAAAGGCAAGTCTGCAGCTTTGATCATGCACCCCCCTCCCTATTAATTCACTTCTCAACTTTCTATCAAGAGTTCAAATGAGAATAAATTCACTGAGAATAAACTAAGATCCTATTCAGAGGGATCCAAGAGTCACTTCTCAACTTTCTTAAGAGTTCAAATGAGAATCAATTCAATGAGAATAAAAATTATAAGGTCTGATTAACTAAGAAATTCTCAAGACATCTATGACACGCGCTGACTTGAAAATTAAGGCTTCAAAGCCTGATGGCATGTACAATAAAAGGCAAGTCTGCAGCTTTGATCATGCACCCCCCTCCCTATTAATTCACTTCTCAACTTTCTATCAAGAGTTCAAATGAGAATAAATTCACTGAGAATAAACTAAGATCCTATTCAGAGGGATCCAAGAGTCACTTCTCAACTTTCTTAAGAGTTCAAATGAGAATCAATTCAATGAGAATAAAAATTATAAGGTCTGATTAACTAAGAAATTCTCAAGACATCTATGACACGCGCTGACTTGAAAATTAAGGCTTCAAAGCCTGATGGCATGTACAATAAAAGGCAAGTCTGCAGCTTTGATCATGCACCCCCCTCCCTATTAATTCACTTCTCAACTTTCTATCAAGAGTTCAAATGAGAATAAATTCACTGAGAATAAACTAAGATCCTATTCAGAGGGATCCAAGAGTCACTTCTCAACTTTCTTAAGAGTTCAAATGAGAATCAATTCAATGAGAATAAAAATTATAAGGTCTGATTAACTAAGAAATTCTCAAGACATCTATGACACGCGCTGACTTGAAAATTAAGGCTTCAAAGCCTGATGGCATGTACAATAAAAGGCAAGTCTGCAGCTTTGATCATGCACCCCCCTCCCTATTAATTCACTTCTCAACTTTCTATCAAGAGTTCAAATGAGAATAAATTCACTGAGAATAAACTAAGATCCTATTCAGAGGGATCCAAGAGTCACTTCTCAACTTTCTTAAGAGTTCAAATGAGAATCAATTCAATGAGAATAAAAATTATAAGGTCTGATTAACTAAGAAATTCTCAAGACATCTATGACACGCGCTGACTTGAAAATTAAGGCTTCAAAGCCTGATGGCATGTACAATAAAAGGCAAGTCTGCAGCTTTGATCATGCACCCCCCTCCCTATTAATTCACTTCTCAACTTTCTATCAAGAGTTCAAATGAGAATAAATTCACTGAGAATAAACTAAGATCCTATTCAGAGGGATCCAAGAGTCACTTCTCAACTTTCTTAAGAGTTCAAATGAGAATCAATTCAATGAGAATAAAAATTATAAGGTCTGATTAACTAAGAAATTCTCAAGACATCTATGACACGCGCTGACTTGAAAATTAAGGCTTCAAAGCCTGATGGCATGTACAATAAAAGGCAAGTCTGCAGCTTTGATCATGCACCCCCCTCCCTATTAATTCACTTCTCAACTTTCTATCAAGAGTTCAAATGAGAATAAATTCACTGAGAATAAACTAAGATCCTATTCAGAGGGATCCAAGAGTCACTTCTCAACTTTCTTAAGAGTTCAAATGAGAATCAATTCAATGAGAATAAAAATTATAAGGTCTGATTAACTAAGAAATTCTCAAGACATCTATGACACGCGCTGACTTGAAAATTAAGGCTTCAAAGCCTGATGGCATGTACAATAAAAGGCAAGTCTGCAGCTTTGATCATGCACCCCCCTCCCTATTAATTCACTTCTCAACTTTCTATCAAGAGTTCAAATGAGAATAAATTCACTGAGAATAAACTAAGATCCTATTCAGAGGGATCCAAGAGTCACTTCTCAACTTTCTTAAGAGTTCAAATGAGAATCAATTCAATGAGAATAAAAATTATAAGGTCTGATTAACTAAGAAATTCTCAAGACATCTATGACACGCGCTGACTTGAAAATTAAGGCTTCAAAGCCTGATGGCATGTACAATAAAAGGCAAGTCTGCAGCTTTGATCATGCACCCCCCTCCCTATTAAT
Source organism: Orbicella franksi (assembly GCF_964199315.1). Classification (NCBI taxonomy): domain Eukaryota; kingdom Metazoa; phylum Cnidaria; class Anthozoa; order Scleractinia; family Merulinidae; genus Orbicella; species Orbicella franksi. The sequence goes on from NW_027670835.1 coordinate 28,641, forward strand.
TCACTTCTCAACTTTCTATCAAGAGTTCAAATGAGAATAAATTCACTGAGAATAAACTAAGATCCTATTCAGAGGGATCCAAGAGTCACTTCTCAACTTTCTTAAGAGTTCAAATGAGAATCAATTCAATGAGAATAAAAATTATAAGGTCTGATTAACTAAGAAATTCTCAAGACATCTATGACACGCGCTGACTTGAAAATTAAGGCTTCAAAGCCTGATGGCATGTACAATAAAAGGCAAGTCTGCAGCTTTGATCATGCACCCCCCTCCCTATTAATTCACTTCTCAACTTTCTATCAAGAGTTCAAATGAGAATAAATTCACTGAGAATAAACTAAGATCCTATTCAGAGGGATCCAAGAGTCACTTCTCAACTTTCTTAAGAGTTCAAATGAGAATCAATTCAATGAGAATAAAAATTATAAGGTCTGATTAACTAAGAAATTCTCAAGACATCTATGACACGCGCTGACTTGAAAATTAAGGCTTCAAAGCCTGATGGCATGTACAACAAAAGGCAAGTCTGCAGCTTTGATCATGCACCCCCCTCCCTATTAATTCACTTCTCAACTTTCTATCAAGAGTTCAAATGAGAATAAATTCACTGAGAATAAACTAAGATCCTATTCAGAGGGATCCAAGAGTCACTTCTCAACTTTCTTAAGAGTTCAAATGAGAATCAATTCAATGAGAATAAAAATTATAAGGTCTGATTAACTAAGAAATTCTCAAGACATCTATGACACGCGCTGACTTGAAAATTAAGGCTTCAAAGCCTGATGGCATGTACAATAAAAGGCAAGTCTGCAGCTTTGATCATGCACCCCCCTCCCTATTAATTCACTTCTCAACTTTCTATCAAGAGTTCAAATGAGAATAAATTCACTGAGAATAAACTAAGATCCTATTCAGAGGGATCCAAGAGTCACTTCTCAACTTTCTTAAGAGTTCAAATGAGAATCAATTCAATGAGAATAAAAATTATAAGGTCTGATTAACTAAGAAATTCTCAAGACATCTATGACACGCGCTGACTTGAAAATTAAGGCTTCAAAGCCTGATGGCATGTACAATAAAAGGCAAGTCTGCAGCTTTGATCATGCACCCCCCTCCCTATTAATTCACTTCTCAACTTTCTATCAAGAGTTCAAATGAGAATAAATTCACTGAGAATAAACTAAGATCCTATTCAGAGGGATCCAAGAGTCACTTCTCAACTTTCTTAAGAGTTCAAATGAGAATCAATTCAATGAGAATAAAAATTATAAGGTCTGATTAACTAAGAAATTCTCAAGACATCTATGACACGCGCTGACTTGAAAATTAAGGCTTCAAAGCCTGATGGCATGTACAATAAAAGGCAAGTCTGCAGCTTTGATCATGCACCCCCCTCCCTATTAATTCACTTCTCAACTTTCTATCAAGAGTTCAAATGAGAATAAATTCACTGAGAATAAACTAAGATCCTATTCAGAGGGATCCAAGAGTCACTTCTCAACTTTCTTAAGAGTTCAAATGAGAATCAATTCAATGAGAATAAAAATTATAAGGTCTGATTAACTAAGAAATTCTCAAGACATCTATGACACGCGCTGACTTGAAAATTAAGGCTTCAAAGCCTGATGGCATGTACAATAAAAGGCAAGTCTGCAGCTTTGATCATGCACCCCCCTCCCTATTAATTCACTTCTCAACTTTCTATCAAGAGTTCAAATGAGAATAAATTCACTGAGAATAAACTAAGATCCTATTCAGAGGGATCCAAGAGTCACTTCTCAACTTTCTTAAGAGTTCAAATGAGAATCAATTCAATGAGAATAAAAATTATAAGGTCTGATTAACTAAGAAATTCTCAAGACATCTATGACACGCGCTGACTTGAAAATTAAGGCTTCAAAGCCTGATGGCATGTACAATAAAAGGCAAGTCTGCAGCTTTGATCATGCACCCCCCTCCCTATTAATTCACTTCTCAACTTTCTATCAAGAGTTCAAATGAGAATAAATTCACTGAGAATAAACTAAGATCCTATTCAGAGGGATCCAAGAGTCACTTCTCAACTTTCTTAAGAGTTCAAATGAGAATCAATTCAATGAGAATAAAAATTATAAGGTCTGATTAACTAAGAAATTCTCAAGACATCTATGACACGCGCTGACTTGAAAATTAAGGCTTCAAAGCCTGATGGCATGTACAATAAAAGGCAAGTCTGCAGCTTTGATCATGCACCCCCCTCCCTATTAATTCACTTCTCAACTTTCTATCAAGAGTTCAAATGAGAATAAATTCACTGAGAATAAACTAAGATCCTATTCAGAGGGATCCAAGAGTCACTTCTCAACTTTCTTAAGAGTTCAAATGAGAATCAATTCAATGAGAATAAAAATTATAAGGTCTGATTAACTAAGAAATTCTCAAGACATCTATGACACGCGCTGACTTGAAAATTAAGGCTTCAAAGCCTGATGGCATGTACAATAAAAGGCAAGTCTGCAGCTTTGATCATGCACCCCCCTCCCTATTAATTCACTTCTCAACTTTCTATCAAGAGTTCAAATGAGAATAAATTCACTGAGAATAAACTAAGATCCTATTCAGAGGGATCCAAGAGTCACTTCTCAACTTTCTTAAGAGTTCAAATGAGAATCAATTCAATGAGAATAAAAATTATAAGGTCTGATTAACTAAGAAATTCTCAAGACATCTATGACACGCGCTGACTTGAAAATTAAGGCTTCAAAGCCTGATGGCATGTACAATAAAAGGCAAGTCTGCAGCTTTGATCATGCACCCCCCTCCCTATTAATTCACTTCTCAACTTTCTATCAAGAGTTCAAATGAGAATAAATTCACTGAGAATAAACTAAGATCCTATTCAGAGGGATCCAAGAGTCACTTCTCAACTTTCTTAAGAGTTCAAATGAGAATCAATTCAATGAGAATAAAAATTATAAGGTCTGATTAACTAAGAAATTCTCAAGACATCTATGACACGCGCTGACTTGAAAATTAAGGCTTCAAAGCCTGATGGCATGTACAATAAAAGGCAAGTCTGCAGCTTTGATCATGCACCCCCCTCCCTATTAATTCACTTCTCAACTTTCTATCAAGAGTTCAAATGAGAATAAATTCACTGAGAATAAACTAAGATCCTATTCAGAGGGATCCAAGAGTCACTTCTCAACTTTCTTAAGAGTTCAAATGAGAATCAATTCAATGAGAATAAAAATTATAAGGTCTGATTAACTAAGAAATTCTCAAGACATCTATGACACGCGCTGACTTGAAAATTAAGGCTTCAAAGCCTGATGGCATGTACAATAAAAGGCAAGTCTGCAGCTTTGATCATGCACCCCCCTCCCTATTAATTCACTTCTCAACTTTCTATCAAGAGTTCAAATGAGAATAAATTCACTGAGAATAAACTAAGATCCTATTCAGAGGGATCCAAGAGTCACTTCTCAACTTTCTTAAGAGTTCAAATGAGAATCAATTCAATGAGAATAAAAATTATAAGGTCTGATTAACTAAGAAATTCTCAAGACATCTATGACACGCGCTGACTTGAAAATTAAGGCTTCAAAGCCTGATGGCATGTACAATAAAAGGCAAGTCTGCAGCTTTGATCATGCACCCCCCTCCCTATTAATTCACTTCTCAACTTTCTATCAAGAGTTCAAATGAGAATAAATTCACTGAGAATAAACTAAGATCCTATTCAGAGGGATCCAAGAGTCACTTCTCAACTTTCTTAAGAGTTCAAATGAGAATCAATTCAATGAGAATAAAAATTATAAGGTCTGATTAACTAAGAAATTCTCAAGACATCTATGACACGCGCTGACTTGAAAATTAAGGCTTCAAAGCCTGATGGCATGTACAATAAAAGGCAAGTCTGCAGCTTTGATCATGCACCCCCCTCCCTATTAATTCACTTCTCAACTTTCTATCAAGAGTTCAAATGAGAATAAATTCACTGAGAATAAACTAAGATCCTATTCAGAGGGATCCAAGAGTCACTTCTCAACTTTCTTAAGAGTTCAAATGAGAATCAATTCAATGAGAATAAAAATTATAAGGTCTGATTAACTAAGAAATTCTCAAGACATCTATGACACGCGCTGACTTGAAAATTAAGGCTTCAAAGCCTGATGGCATGTACAATAAAAGGCAAGTCTGCAGCTTTGATCATGCACCCCCCTCCCTATTAATTCTCTTCTCAACTTTCTATCAAGAGTTCAAATGAGAATAAATTCACTGAGAATAAACTAAGATCCTATTCAGAGGGATCCAAGAGTCACTTCTCAACTTTCTTAAGAGTTCAAATGAGAATCAATTCAATGAGAATAAAAATTATAAGGTCTGATTAACTAAGAAATTCTCAAGACATCTATGACACGCGCTGACTTGAAAATTAAGGCTTCAAAGCCTGATGGCATGTACAATAAAAGGCAAGTCTGCAGCTTTGATCATGCACCCCCCTCCCTATTAATTCACTTCTCAACTTTCTATCAAGAGTTCAAATGAGAATAAATTCACTGAGAATAAACTAAGATCCTATTCAGAGGGATCCAAGAGTCACTTCTCAACTTTCTTAAGAGTTCAAATGAGAATCAATTCAATGAGAATAAAAATTATAAGGTCTGATTAACTAAGAAATTCTCAAGACATCTATGACACGCGCTGACTTGAAAATTAAGGCTTCAAAGCCTGATGGCATGTACAATAAAAGGCAAGTCTGCAGCTTTGATCATGCACCCCCCTCCCTATTAATTCACTTCTCAACTTTCTATCAAGAGTTCAAATGAGAATAAATTCACTGAGAATAAACTAAGATCCTATTCAGAGGGATCCAAGAGTCACTTCTCAACTTTCTTAAGAGTTCAAATGAGAATCAATTCAATGAGAATAAAAATTATAAGGTCTGATTAACTAAGAAATTCTCAAGACATCTATGACACGCGCTGACTTGAAAATTAAGGCTTCAAAGCCTGATGGCATGTACAATAAAAGGCAAGTCTGCAGCTTTGATCATGCGAGTTAATGAGAATAAATTCACTGAGAATAAACTAAGATCCTATTCAGAGGGATCCAAGAGTCACTTCTCAACTTTTTAAGAGTTCAATGAGAATCAATTCATGAGAATAAAAATTATAAGGTCTGATTAACTAAGAAATTCTCAAGACATCTATGACACGCGCTGACTTGAAATAAGGCTCAATTCTCAAGACATCTATGACACGCGCTGACTTGAAAATTAAGGCTTCAAAGCCTGATGGCATGTACAATAAAAGGCAAGTCTGCAGCTTTGATCATGCACCCCCCTCCCTATTAATTCACTTCTCAACTTTCTATCAAGAGTTCAAATGAGAATAAATTCACTGAGAATAAACTAAGATCCTATTCAGAGGGATCCAAGAGTCACTTCTCAACTTTCTTAAGAGTTCAAATGAGAATCAATTCAATGAGAATAAAAATTATAAGGTCTGATTAACTAAGAAATTCTCAAGACATCTATGACACGCGCTGACTTGAAAATTAAGGCTTCAAAGCCTGATGGCATGTACAATAAAAGGCAAGTCTGCAGCTTTGATCATGCACCCCCCTCCCTATTAATTCACTTCTCAACTTTCTATCAAGAGTTCAAATGAGAATAAATTCACTGAGAATAAACTAAGATCCTATTCAGAGGGATCCAAGAGTCACTTCTCAACTTTCTTAAGAGTTCAAATGAGAATCAATTCAATGAGAATAAAAATTATAAGGTCTGATTAACTAAGAAATTCTCAAGACATCTATGACACGCGCTGACTTGAAAATTAAGGCTTCAAAGCCTGATGGCATGTACAATAAAAGGCAAGTCTGCAGCTTTGATCATGCACCCCCCTCCCTATTAATTCACTTCTCAACTTTCTATCAAGAGTTCAAATGAGAATAAATTCACTGAGAATAAACTAAGATCCTATTCAGAGGGATCCAAGAGTCACTTCTCAACTTTCTTAAGAGTTCAAATGAGAATCAATTCAATGAGAATAAAAATTATAAGGTCTGATTAACTAAGAAATTCTCAAGACATCTATGACACGCGCTGACTTGAAAATTAAGGCTTCAAAGCCTGATGGCATGTACAATAAAAGGCAAGTCTGCAGCTTTGATCATGCACCCCCCTCCCTATTAATTCACTTCTCAACTTTCTATCAAGAGTTCAAATGAGAATAAATTCACTGAGAATAAACTAAGATCCTATTCAGAGGGATCCAAGAGTCACTTCTCAACTTTCTTAAGAGTTCAAATGAGAATCAATTCAATGAGAATAAAAATTATAAGGTCTGATTAACTAAGAAATTCTCAAGACATCTATGACACGCGCTGACTTGAAAATTAAGGCTTCAAAGCCTGATGGCATGTACAATAAAAGGCAAGTCTGCAGCTTTGATCATGCACCCCCCTCCCTATTAATTCACTTCTCAACTTTCTATCAAGAGTTCAAATGAGAATAAATTCACTGAGAATAAACTAAGATCCTATTCAGAGGGATCCAAGAGTCACTTCTCAACTTTCTTAAGAGTTCAAATGAGAATCAATTCAATGAGAATAAAAATTATAAGGTCTGATTAACTAAGAAATTCTCAAGACATCTATGACACGCGCTGACTTGAAAATTAAGGCTTCAAAGCCTGATGGCATGTACAATAAAAGGCAAGTCTGCAGCTTTGATCATGCACCCCCCTCCCTATTAATTCACTTCTCAACTTTCTATCAAGAGTTCAAATGAGAATAAATTCACTGAGAATAAACTAAGATCCTATTCAGAGGGATCCAAGAGTCACTTCTCAACTTTCTTAAGAGTTCAAATGAGAATCAATTCAATGAGAATAAAAATTATAAGGTCTGATTAACTAAGAAATTCTCAAGACATCTATGACACGCGCTGACTTGAAAATTAAGGCTTCAAAGCCTGATGGCATGTACAATAAAAGGCAAGTCTGCAGCTTTGATCATGCACCCCCCTCCCTATTAATTCACTTCTCAACTTTCTATCAAGAGTTCAAATGAGAATAAATTCACTGAGAATAAACTAAGATCCTATTCAGAGGGATCCAAGAGTCACTTCCAACTTTCTTAAGAGTTCAAATGAGAATCAATTCAATGAGAATAAAAATTATAAGGTCTGATTAACTAAGAAATTCTCAAGACATCTATGACACGCGCTGACTTGAAAATTAAGGCTTCAAAGCCTGATGGCATGTACAATAAAAGGCAAGTCTGCAGCTTTGATCATGCACCCCCCTCCCTATTAATTCACTTCTCAACTTTCTATCAAGAGTTCAAATGAGAATAAATTCACTGAGAATAAACTAAGATCCTATTCAGAGGGATCCAAGAGTCACTTCTCAACTTTCTTAAGAGTTCAAATGGAATCAATTCAATGAGAATAAAAATTATAAGGTCTGATTAACTAAGAAATTCTCAAGACATCTATGACACGCGCTGACTTGAAAATTAAGGCTTCAAAGCCTGATGGCATGTACAATAAAAGGCAAGTCTGCAGCTTTGATCATGCACCCCCCTCCCTATTAATTCACTTCTCAACTTTCTATCAAGAGTTCAAATGAGAATAAATTCACTGAGAATAAACTAAGATCCTATTCAGAGGGATCCAAGAGTCACTTCTCAACTTTCTTAAGAGTTCAAATGAGAATCAATTCAATGAGAATAAAAATTATAAGGTCTGATTAACTAAGAAATTCTCAAGACATCTATGACACGCGCTGACTTGAAAATTAAGGCTTCAAAGCCTGATGGCATGTACAATAAAAGGCAAGTCTGCAGCTTTGATCATGCACCCCCCTCCCTATTAATTCACTTCTCAACTTTCTATCAAGAGTTCAAATGAGAATAAATTCACTGAGAATAAACTAAGATCCTATTCAGAGGGATCCAAGAGTCACTTCTCAACTTTCTTAAGAGTTCAAATGAGAATCAATTCAATGAGAATAAAAATTATAAGGTCTGATTAACTAAGAAATTCTCAAGACATCTATGACACGCGCTGACTTGAAAATTAAGGCTTCAAAGCCTGATGGCATGTACAATAAAAGGCAAGTCTGCAGCTTTGATCATGCACCCCCCTCCCTATTAATTCACTTCTCAACTTTCTATCAAGAGTTCAAATGAGAATAAATTCACTGAGAATAAACTAAGATCCTATTCAGAGGGATCCAAGAGTCACTTCTCAACTTTCTTAAGAGTTCAAATGAGAATCAATTCAATGAGAATAAAAATTATAAGGTCTGATTAACTAAGAAATTCTCAAGACATCTATGACACGCGCTGACTTGAAAATTAAGGCTTCAAAGCCTGATGGCATGTACAATAAAAGGCAAGTCTGCAGCTTTGATCATGCACCCCCCTCCCTATTAATTCACTTCTCAACTTTCTATCAAGAGTTCAAATGAGAATAAATTCACTGAGAATAAACTAAGATCCTATTCAGAGGGATCCAAGAGTCACTTCTCAACTTTCTTAAGAGTTCAAATGAGAATCAATTCAATGAGAATAAAAATTATAAGGTCTGATTAACTAAGAAATTCTCAAGACATCTATGACACGCGCTGACTTGAAAATTAAGGCTTCAAAGCCTGATGGCATGTACAATAAAAGGCAAGTCTGCAGCTTTGATCATGCACCCCCCTCCCTATTAATTCACTTCTCAACTTTCTATCAAGAGTTCAAATGAGAATAAATTCACTGAGAATAAACTAAGATCCTATTCAGAGGGATCCAAGAGTCACTTCTCAACTTTCTTAAGAGTTCAAATGAGAATCAATTCAATGAGAATAAAAATTATAAGGTCTGATTAACTAAGAAATTCTCAAGACATCTATGACACGCGCTGACTTGAAAATTAAGGCTTCAAAGCCTGATGGCATGTACAATAAAAGGCAAGTCTGCAGCTTTGATCATGCACCCCCCTCCCTATTAATTCACTTCTCAACTTTCTATCAAGAGTTCAAATGAGAATAAATTCACTGAGAATAAACTAAGATCCTATTCAGAGGGATCCAAGAGTCACTTCTCAACTTTCTTAAGAGTTCAAATGAGAATCAATTCAATGAGAATAAAAATTATAAGGTCTGATTAACTAAGAAATTCTCAAGACATCTATGACACGCGCTGACTTGAAAATTAAGGCTTCAAAGCCTGATGGCATGTACAACAAAAGGCAAGTCTGCAGCTTTGATCATGCACCCCCCTCCCTATTAATTCACTTCTCAACTTTCTATCAAGAGTTCAAATGAGAATAAATTCACTGAGAATAAACTAAGATCCTATTCAGAGGGATCCAAGAGTCACTTCTCAACTTTCTTAAGAGTTCAAATGAGAATCAATTCAATGAGAATAAAAATTATAAGGTCTGATTAACTAAGAAATTCTCAAGACATCTATGACACGCGCTGACTTGAAAATTAAGGCTTCAAAGCCTGATGGCATGTACAATAAAAGGCAAGTCTGCAGCTTTGATCATGCACCCCCCTCCCTATTAATTCACTTCTCAACTTTCTATCAAGAGTTCAAATGAGAATAAATTCACTGAGAATAAACTAAGATCCTATTCAGAGGGATCCAAGAGTCACTTCTCAACTTTCTTAAGAGTTCAAATGAGAATCAATTCAATGAGAATAAAAATTATAAGGTCTGATTAACTAAGAAATTCTCAAGACATCTATGACACGCGCTGACTTGAAAATTAAGGCTTCAAAGCCTGATGGCATGTACAATAAAAGGCAAGTCTGCAGCTTTGATCATGCACCCCCCTCCCTATTAATTCACTTCTCAACTTTCTATCAAGAGTTCAAATGAGAATAAATTCACTGAGAATAAACTAAGATCCTATTCAGAGGGATCCAAGAGTCACTTCTCAACTTTCTTAAGAGTTCAAATGAGAATCAATTCAATGAGAATAAAAATTATAAGGTCTGATTAACTAAGAAATTCTCAAGACATCTATGACACGCGCTGACTTGAAAATTAAGGCTTCAAAGCCTGATGGCATGTACAATAAAAGGCAAGTCTGCAGCTTTGATCATGCACCCCCCTCCCTATTAATTCACTTCTCAACTTTCTATCAAGAGTTCAAATGAGAATAAATTCACTGAGAATAAACTAAGATCCTATTCAGAGGGATCCAAGAGTCACTTCTCAACTTTCTTAAGAGTTCAAATGAGAATCAATTCAATGAGAATAAAAATTATAAGGTCTGATTAACTAAGAAATTCTCAAGACATCTATGACACGCGCTGACTTGAAAATTAAGGCTTCAAAGCCTGATGGCATGTACAATAAAAGGCAAGTCTGCAGCTTTGATCATGCACCCCCCTCCCTATTAATTCACTTCTCAACTTTCTATCAAGAGTTCAAATGAGAATAAATTCACTGAGAATAAACTAAGATCCTATTCAGAGGGATCCAAGAGTCACTTCTCAACTTTCTTAAGAGTTCAAATGAGAATCAATTCAATGAGAATAAAAATTATAAGGTCTGATTAACTAAGAAATTCTCAAGACATCTATGACACGCGCTGACTTGAAAATTAAGGCTTCAAAGCCTGATGGCATGTACAATAAAAGGCAAGTCTGCAGCTTTGATCATGCACCCCCCTCCCTATTAATTCACTTCTCAACTTTCTATCAAGAGTTCAAATGAGAATAAATTCACTGAGAATAAACTAAGATCCTATTCAGAGGGATCCAAGAGTCACTTCTCAACTTTCTTAAGAGTTCAAATGAGAATCAATTCAATGAGAATAAAAATTATAAGGTCTGATTAACTAAGAAATTCTCAAGACATCTATGACACGCGCTGACTTGAAAATTAAGGCTTCAAAGCCTGATGGCATGTACAATAAAAGGCAAGTCTGCAGCTTTGATCATGCACCCCCCTCCCTATTAATTCACTTCTCAACTTTCTATCAAGAGTTCAAATGAGAATAAATTCACTGAGAATAAACTAAGATCCTATTCAGAGGGATCCAAGAGTCACTTCTCAACTTTCTTAAGAGTTCAAATGAGAATCAATTCAATGAGAATAAAAATTATAAGGTCTGATTAACTAAGAAATTCTCAAGACATCTATGACACGCGCTGACTTGAAAATTAAGGCTTCAAAGCCTGATGGCATGTACAACAAAAGGCAAGTCTGCAGCTTTGATCATGCACCCCCCTCCCTATTAATTCACTTCTCAACTTTCTATCAAGAGTTCAAATGAGAATAAATTCACTGAGAATAAACTAAGATCCTATTCAGAGGGATCCAAGAGTCACTTCTCAACTTTCTTAAGAGTTCAAATGAGAATCAATTCAATGAGAATAAAAATTATAAGGTCTGATTAACTAAGAAATTCTCAAGACATCTATGACACGCGCTGACTTGAAAATTAAGGCTTCAAAGCCTGATGGCATGTACAATAAAAGGCAAGTCTGCAGCTTTGATCATGCACCCCCCTCCCTATTAATTCACTTCTCAACTTTCTATCAAGAGTTCAAATGAGAATAAATTCACTGAGAATAAACTAAGATCCTATTCAGAGGGATCCAAGAGTCACTTCTCAACTTTCTTAAGAGTTCAAATGAGAATCAATTCAATGAGAATAAAAATTATAAGGTCTGATTAACTAAGAAATTCTCAAGACATCTATGACACGCGCTGACTTGAAAATTAAGGCTTCAAAGCCTGATGGCATGTACAATAAAAGGCAAGTCTGCAGCTTTGATCATGCACCCCCCTCCCTATTAATTCACTTCTCAACTTTCTATCAAGAGTTCAAATGAGAATAAATTCACTGAGAATAAACTAAGATCCTATTCAGAGGGATCCAAGAGTCACTTCTCAACTTTCTTAAGAGTTCAAATGAGAATCAATTCAATGAGAATAAAAATTATAAGGTCTGATTAACTAAGAAATTCTCAAGACATCTATGACACGCGCTGACTTGAAAATTAAGGCTTCAAAGCCTGATGGCATGTACAATAAAAGGCAAGTCTGCAGCTTTGATCATGCACCCCCCTCCCTATTAATTCACTTCTCAACTTTCTATCAAGAGTTCAAATGAGAATAAATTCACTGAGAATAAACTAAGATCCTATTCAGAGGGATCCAAGAGTCACTTCTCAACTTTCTTAAGAGTTCAAATGAGAATCAATTCAATGAGAATAAAAATTATAAGGTCTGATTAACTAAGAAATTCTCAAGACATCTATGACACGCGCTGACTTGAAAATTAAGGCTTCAAAGCCTGATGGCATGTACAATAAAAGGCAAGTCTGCAGCTTTGATCATGCACCCCCCTCCCTATTAATTCACTTCTCAACTTTCTATCAAGAGTTCAAATGAGAATAAATTCACTGAGAATAAACTAAGATCCTATTCAGAGGGATCCAAGAGTCACTTCTCAACTTTCTTAAGAGTTCAAATGAGAATCAATTCAATGAGAATAAAAATTATAAGGTCTGATTAACTAAGAAATTCTCAAGACATCTATGACACGCGCTGACTTGAAAATTAAGGCTTCAAAGCCTGATGGCATGTACAATAAAAGGCAAGTCTGCAGCTTTGATCATGCACCCCCCTCCCTATTAATTCACTTCTCAACTTTCTATCAAGAGTTCAAATGAGAATAAATTCACTGAGAATAAACTAAGATCCTATTCAGAGGGATCCAAGAGTCACTTCTCAACTTTCTTAAGAGTTCAAATGAGAATCAATTCAATGAGAATAAAAATTATAAGGTCTGATTAACTAAGAAATTCTCAAGACATCTATGACACGCGCTGACTTGAAAATTAAGGCTTCAAAGCCTGATGGCATGTACAATAAAAGGCAAGTCTGCAGCTTTGATCATGCACCCCCCTCCCTATTAATTCACTTCTCAACTTTCTATCAAGAGTTCAAATGAGAATAAATTCACTGAGAATAAACTAAGATCCTATTCAGAGGGATCCAAGAGTCACTTCTCAACTTTCTTAATGAGTTCAAATGAGAATCAATTCAATGAGAATAAAAATTATAAGGTCTGATTAACTAAGAAATTCTCAAGACATCTATGACACGCGCTGACTTGAAAATTAAGGCTTCAAAGCCTGATGGCATGTACAATAAAAGGCAAGTCTGCAGCTTTGATCATGCACCCCCCTCCCTATTAATTCACTTCTCAACTTTCTATCAAGAGTTCAAATGAGAATAAATTCACTGAGAATAAACTAAGATCCTATTCAGAGGGATCCAAGAGTCACTTCTCACTTTCTTAAGAGTTCAAATGAGAATCAATTCAATGAGAATAAAAATTATAAGGTCTGATTAACTAAGAAATTCTCAAGACATCTATGACACGCGCTGACTTGAAAATTAAGGCTTCAAAGCCTGATGGCATGTACAATAAAAGGCAAGTCTGCAGCTTTGATCATGCACCCCCCTCCCTATTAATTCACTTCTCAACTTTCTATCAAGAGTTCAAATGAGAATAAATTCACTGAGAATAAACTAAGATCCTATTCAGAGGGATCCAAGAGTCACTTCTCAACTTTCTTAAGAGTTCAAATGAGAATCAATTCAATGAGAATAAAAATTATAAGGTCTGATTAACTAAGAAATTCTCAAGACATCTATGACACGCGCTGACTTGAAAATTAAGGCTTCAAAGCCTGATGGCATGTACAATAAAAGGCAAGTCTGCAGCTTTGATCATGCACCCCCCTCCCTATTAATTCACTTCTCAACTTTCTATCAAGAGTTCAAATGAGAATAAATTCACTGAGAATAAACTAAGATCCTATTCAGAGGGATCCAAGAGTCACTTCTCAACTTTCTTAAGAGTTCAAATGAGAATCAATTCAATGAGAATAAAAATTATAAGGTCTGATTAACTAAGAAATTCTCAAGACATCTATGACACGCGCTGACTTGAAAATTAAGGCTTCAAAGCCTGATGGCATGTACAATAAAAGGCAAGTCTGCAGCTTTGATCATGCACCCCCCTCCCTATTAATTCACTTCTCAACTTTCTATCAAGAGTTCAAATGAGAATAAATTCACTGAGAATAAACTAAGATCCTATTCAGAGGGATCCAAGAGTCACTTCTCAACTTTCTTAAGAGTTCAAATGAGAATCAATTCAATGAGAATAAAAATTATAAGGTCTGATTAACTAAGAAATTCTCAAGACATCTATGACACGCGCTGACTTGAAAATTAAGGCTTCAAAGCCTGATGGCATGTACAATAAAAGGCAAGTCTGCAGCTTTGATCATGCACCCCCCTCCCTATTAATTCACTTCTCAACTTTCTATCAAGAGTTCAAATGAGAATAAATTCACTGAGAATAAACTAAGATCCTATTCAGAGGGATCCAAGAGTCACTTCTCAACTTTCTTAAGAGTTCAAATGAGAATCAATTCAATGAGAATAAAAATTATAAGGTCTGATTAACTAAGAAATTCTCAAGACATCTATGACACGCGCTGACTTGAAAATTAAGGCTTCAAAGCCTGATGGCATGTACAATAAAAGGCAAGTCTGCAGCTTTGATCATGCACCCCCCTCCCTATTAATTCACTTCTCAACTTTCTATCAAGAGTTCAAATGAGAATAAATTCACTGAGAATAAACTAAGATCCTATTCAGAGGGATCCAAGAGTCACTTCTCAACTTTCTTAAGAGTTCAAATGAGAATCAATTCAATGAGAATAAAAATTATAAGGTCTGATTAACTAAGAAATTCTCAAGACATCTATGACACGCGCTGACTTGAAAATTAAGGCTTCAAAGCCTGATGGCATGTACAATAAAAGGCAAGTCTGCAGCTTTGATCATGCACCCCCCTCCCTATTAATTCACTTCTCAACTTTCTATCAAGAGTTCAAATGAGAATAAATTCACTGAGAATAAACTAAGATCCTATTCAGAGGGATCCAAGAGTCACTTCTCAACTTTCTTAAGAGTTCAAATGAGAATCAATTCAATGAGAATAAAAATTATAAGGTCTGATTAACTAAGAAATTCTCAAGACATCTATGACACGCGCTGACTTGAAAATTAAGGCTTCAAAGCCTGATGGCATGTACAATAAAAGGCAAGTCTGCAGCTTTGATCATGCACCCCCCTCCCTATTAATTCACTTCTCAACTTTCTATCAAGAGTTCAAATGAGAATAAATTCACTGAGAATAAACTAAGATCCTATTCAGAGGGATCCAAGAGTCACTTCTCAACTTTCTTAAGAGTTCAAATGAGAATCAATTCAATGAGAATAAAAATTATAAGGTCTGATTAACTAAGAAATTCTCAAGACATCTATGACACGCGCTGACTTGAAAATTAAGGCTTCAAAGCCTGATGGCATGTACAATAAAAGGCAAGTCTGCAGCTTTGATCATGCACCCCCCTCCCTATTAATTCACTTCTCAACTTTCTATCAAGAGTTCAAATGAGAATAAATTCACTGAGAATAAACTAAGATCCTATTCAGAGGGATCCAAGAGTCACTTCTCAACTTTCTTAAGAGTTCAAATGAGAATCAATTCAATGAGAATAAAAATTATAAGGTCTGATTAACTAAGAAATTCTCAAGACATCTATGACACGCGCTGACTTGAAAATTAAGGCTTCAAAGCCTGATGGCATGTACAATAAAAGGCAAGTCTGCAGCTTTGATCATGCACCCCCCTCCCTATTAATTCACTTCTCAACTTTCTATCAAGAGTTCAAATGAGAATAAATTCACTGAGAATAAACTAAGATCCTATTCAGAGGGATCCAAGAGTCACTTCTCAACTTTCTTAAGAGTTCAAATGAGAATCAATTCAATGAGAATAAAAATTATAAGGTCTGATTAACTAAGAAATTCTCAAGACATCTATGACACGCGCTGACTTGAAAATTAAGGCTTCAAAGCCTGATGGCATGTACAATAAAAGGCAAGTCTGCAGCTTTGATCATGCACCCCCCTCCCTATTAATTCACTTCTCAACTTTCTATCAAGAGTTCAAATGAGAATAAATTCACTGAGAATAAACTAAGATCCTATTCAGAGGGATCCAAGAGTCACTTCTCAACTTTCTTAAGAGTTCAAATGAGAATCAATTCAATGAGAATAAAAATTATAAGGTCTGATTAACTAAGAAATTCTCAAGACATCTATGACACGCGCTGACTTGAAAATTAAGGCTTCAAAGCCTGATGGCATGTACAATAAAAGGCAAGTCTGCAGCTTTGATCATGCACCCCCCTCCCTATTAATTCACTTCTCAACTTTCTATCAAGAGTTCAAATGAGAATAAATTCACTGAGAATAAACTAAGATCCTATTCAGAGGGATCCAAGAGTCACTTCTCAACTTTCTTAAGAGTTCAAATGAGAATCAATTCAATGAGAATAAAAATTATAAGGTCTGATTAACTAAGAAATTCTCAAGACATCTATGACACGCGCTGACTTGAAAATTAAGGCTTCAAAGCCTGATGGCATGTACAATAAAAGGCAAGTCTGCAGCTTTGATCATGCACCCCCCTCCCTATTAATTCACTTCTCAACTTTCTATCAAGAGTTCAAATGAGAATAAATTCACTGAGAATAAACTAAGATCCTATTCAGAGGGATCCAAGAGTCACTTCTCAACTTTCTTAAGAGTTCAAATGAGAATCAATTCAATGAGAATAAAAATTATAAGGTCTGATTAACTAAGAAATTCTCAAGACATCTATGACACGCGCTGACTTGAAAATTAAGGCTTCAAAGCCTGATGGCATGTACAATTAAAAGGCAAGTCTGCAGCTTTGATCATGCACCCCCCTCCCTATTAATTCACTTCTCAACTTTCTATCAAGAGTTCAAATGAGAATAAATTCACTGAGAATAAACTAAGATCCTATTCAGAGGGATCCAAGAGTCACTTCTCAACTTTCTTAAGAGTTCAAATGAGAATCAATTCAATGAGAATAAAAATTATAAGGTCTGATTAACTAAGAAATTCTCAAGACATCTATGACACGCGCTGACTTGAAAATTAAGGCTTCAAAGCCTGATGGCATGTACAATAAAAGGCAAGTCTGCAGCTTTGATCATGCACCCCCCTCCCTATTAATTCACTTCTCAACTTTCTATCAAGAGTTCAAATGAGAATAAATTCACTGAGAATAAACTAAGATCCTATTCAGAGGGATCCAAGAGTCACTTCTCAACTTTCTTAAGAGTTCAAATGAGAATCAATTCAATGAGAATAAAAATTATAAGGTCTGATTAACTAAGAAATTCTCAAGACATCTATGACACGCGCTGACTTGAAAATTAAGGCTTCAAAGCCTGATGGCATGTACAATAAAAGGCAAGTCTGCAGCTTTGATCATGCACCCCCCTCCCTATTAATTCACTTCTCAACTTTCTATCAAGAGTTCAAATGAGAATAAATTCACTGAGAATAAACTAAGATCCTATTCAGAGGGATCCAAGAGTCACTTCTCAACTTTCTTAAGAGTTCAAATGAGAATCAATTCAATGAGAATAAAAATTATAAGGTCTGATTAACTAAGAAATTCTCAAGACATCTATGACACGCGCTGACTTGAAAATTAAGGCTTCAAAGCCTGATGGCATGTACAATAAAAGGCAAGTCTGCAGCTTTGATCATGCACCCCCCTCCCTATTAATTCACTTCTCAACTTTCTATCAAGAGTTCAAATGAGAATAAATTCACTGAGAATAAACTAAGATCCTATTCAGAGGGATCCAAGAGTCACTTCTCAACTTTCTTAAGAGTTCAAATGAGAATCAATTCAATGAGAATAAAAATTATAAGGTCTGATTAACTAAGAAATTCTCAAGACATCTATGACACGCGCTGACTTGAAAATTAAGGCTTCAAAGCCTGATGGCATGTACAATAAAAGGCAAGTCTGCAGCTTTGATCATGCACCCCCCTCCCTATTAATTCACTTCTCAACTTTCTATCAAGAGTTCAAATGAGAATAAATTCACTGAGAATAAACTAAGATCCTATTCAGAGGGATCCAAGAGTCACTTCTCAACTTTCTTAAGAGTTCAAATGAGAATCAATTCAATGAGAATAAAAATTATAAGGTCTGATTAACTAAGAAATTCTCAAGACATCTATGACACGCGCTGACTTGAAAATTAAGGCTTCAAAGCCTGATGGCATGTACAATAAAAGGCAAGTCTGCAGCTTTGATCATGCACCCCCCTCCCTATTAATTCACTTCTCAACTTTCTATCAAGAGTTCAAATGAGAATAAATTCACTGAGAATAAACTAAGATCCTATTCAGAGGGATCCAAGAGTCACTTCTCAACTTTCTTAAGAGTTCAAATGAGAATCAATTCAATGAGAATAAAAATTATAAGGTCTGATTAACTAAGAAATTCTCAAGACATCTATGACACGCGCTGACTTGAAAATTAAGGCTTCAAAGCCTGATGGCATGTACAATAAAAGGCAAGTCTGCAGCTTTGATCATGCACCCCCCTCCCTATTAATTCACTTCTCAACTTTCTATCAAGAGTTCAAATGAGAATAAATTCACTGAGAATAAACTAAGATCCTATTCAGAGGGATCCAAGAGTCACTTCTCAACTTTCTTAAGAGTTCAAATGAGAATCAATTCAATGAGAATAAAAATTATAAGGTCTGATTAACTAAGAAATTCTCAAGACATCTATGACACGCGCTGACTTGAAAATTAAGGCTTCAAAGCCTGATGGCATGTACAATAAAAGGCAAGTCTGCAGCTTTGATCATGCACCCCCCTCCCTATTAATTCACTTCTCAACTTTCTATCAAGAGTTCAAATGAGAATAAATTCACTGAGAATAAACTAAGATCCTATTCAGAGGGATCCAAGAGTCACTTCTCAACTTTCTTAAGAGTTCAAATGAGAATCAATTCAATGAGAATAAAAATTATAAGGTCTGATTAACTAAGAAATTCTCAAGACATCTATGACACGCGCTGACTTGAAAATTAAGGCTTCAAAGCCTGATGGCATGTACAATAAAAGGCAAGTCTGCAGCTTTGATCATGCACCCCCCTCCCTA
Organism: Orbicella franksi; assembly: GCF_964199315.1. Classification (NCBI taxonomy): domain Eukaryota; kingdom Metazoa; phylum Cnidaria; class Anthozoa; order Scleractinia; family Merulinidae; genus Orbicella; species Orbicella franksi. The sequence continues at coordinate 47,743 of NW_027670835.1, forward strand.
TTAATTCACTTCTCAACTTTCTATCAAGAGTTCAAATGAGAATAAATTCACTGAGAATAAACTAAGATCCTATTCAGAGGGATCCAAGAGTCACTTCTCAACTTTCTTAAGAGTTCAAATGAGAATCAATTCAATGAGAATAAAAATTATAAGGTCTGATTAACTAAGAAATTCTCAAGACATCTATGACACGCGCTGACTTGAAAATTAAGGCTTCAAAGCCTGATGGCATGTACAATAAAAGGCAAGTCTGCAGCTTTGATCATGCACCCCCCTCCCTATTAATTCACTTCTCAACTTTCTATCAAGAGTTCAAATGAGAATAAATTCACTGAGAATAAACTAAGATCCTATTCAGAGGGATCCAAGAGTCACTTCTCAACTTTCTTAAGAGTTCAAATGAGAATCAATTCAATGAGAATAAAAATTATAAGGTCTGATTAACTAAGAAATTCTCAAGACATCTATGACACGCGCTGACTTGAAAATTAAGGCTTCAAAGCCTGATGGCATGTACAATAAAAGGCAAGTCTGCAGCTTTGATCATGCACCCCCCTCCCTATTAATTCACTTCTCAACTTTCTATCAAGAGTTCAAATGAGAATAAATTCACTGAGAATAAACTAAGATCCTATTCAGAGGGATCCAAGAGTCACTTCTCAACTTTCTTAAGAGTTCAAATGAGAATCAATTCAATGAGAATAAAAATTATAAGGTCTGATTAACTAAGAAATTCTCAAGACATCTATGACACGCGCTGACTTGAAAATTAAGGCTTCAAAGCCTGATGGCATGTACAATAAAAGGCAAGTCTGCAGCTTTGATCATGCACCCCCCTCCCTATTAATTCACTTCTCAACTTTCTATCAAGAGTTCAAATGAGAATAAATTCACTGAGAATAAACTAAGATCCTATTCAGAGGGATCCAAGAGTCACTTCTCAACTTTCTTAAGAGTTCAAATGAGAATCAATTCAATGAGAATAAAAATTATAAGGTCTGATTAACTAAGAAATTCTCAAGACATCTATGACACGCGCTGACTTGAAAATTAAGGCTTCAAAGCCTGATGGCATGTACAATAAAAGGCAAGTCTGCAGCTTTGATCATGCACCCCCCTCCCTATTAATTCACTTCTCAACTTTCTATCAAGAGTTCAAATGAGAATAAATTCACTGAGAATAAACTAAGATCCTATTCAGAGGGATCCAAGAGTCACTTCTCAACTTTCTTAAGAGTTCAAATGAGAATCAATTCAATGAGAATAAAAATTATAAGGTCTGATTAACTAAGAAATTCTCAAGACATCTATGACACGCGCTGACTTGAAAATTAAGGCTTCAAAGCCTGATGGCATGTACAATAAAAGGCAAGTCTGCAGCTTTGATCATGCACCCCCCTCCCTATTAATTCACTTCTCAACTTTCTATCAAGAGTTCAAATGAGAATAAATTCACTGAGAATAAACTAAGATCCTATTCAGAGGGATCCAAGAGTCACTTCTCAACTTTCTTAAGAGTTCAAATGAGAATCAATTCAATGAGAATAAAAATTATAAGGTCTGATTAACTAAGAAATTCTCAAGACATCTATGACACGCGCTGACTTGAAAATTAAGGCTTCAAAGCCTGATGGCATGTACAATAAAAGGCAAGTCTGCAGCTTTGATCATGCACCCCCCTCCCTATTAATTCACTTCTCAACTTTCTATCAAGAGTTCAAATGAGAATAAATTCACTGAGAATAAACTAAGATCCTATTCAGAGGGATCCAAGAGTCACTTCTCAACTTTCTTAAGAGTTCAAATGAGAATCAATTCAATGAGAATAAAAATTATAAGGTCTGATTAACTAAGAAATTCTCAAGACATCTATGACACGCGCTGACTTGAAAATTAAGGCTTCAAAGCCTGATGGCATGTACAATAAAAGGCAAGTCTGCAGCTTTGATCATGCACCCCCCTCCCTATTAATTCACTTCTCAACTTTCTATCAAGAGTTCAAATGAGAATAAATTCACTGAGAATAAACTAAGATCCTATTCAGAGGGATCCAAGAGTCACTTCTCAACTTTCTTAAGAGTTCAAATGAGAATCAATTCAATGAGAATAAAAATTATAAGGTCTGATTAACTAAGAAATTCTCAAGACATCTATGACACGCGCTGACTTGAAAATTAAGGCTTCAAAGCCTGATGGCATGTACAATAAAAGGCAAGTCTGCAGCTTTGATCATGCACCCCCCTCCCTATTAATTCACTTCTCAACTTTCTATCAAGAGTTCAAATGAGAATAAATTCACTGAGAATAAACTAAGATCCTATTCAGAGGGATCCAAGAGTCACTTCTCAACTTTCTTAAGAGTTCAAATGAGAATCAATTCAATGAGAATAAAAATTATAAGGTCTGATTAACTAAGAAATTCTCAAGACATCTATGACACGCGCTGACTTGAAAATTAAGGCTTCAAAGCCTGATGGCATGTACAATAAAAGGCAAGTCTGCAGCTTTGATCATGCACCCCCCTCCCTATTAATTCACTTCTCAACTTTCTATCAAGAGTTCAAATGAGAATAAATTCACTGAGAATAAACTAAGATCCTATTCAGAGGGATCCAAGAGTCACTTCTCAACTTTCTTAAGAGTTCAAATGAGAATCAATTCAATGAGAATAAAAATTATAAGGTCTGATTAACTAAGAAATTCTCAAGACATCTATGACACGCGCTGACTTGAAAATTAAGGCTTCAAAGCCTGATGGCATGTACAATAAAAGGCAAGTCTGCAGCTTTGATCATGCACCCCCCTCCCTATTAATTCACTTCTCAACTTTCTATCAAGAGTTCAAATGAGAATAAATTCACTGAGAATAAACTAAGATCCTATTCAGAGGGATCCAAGAGTCACTTCTCAACTTTCTTAAGAGTTCAAATGAGAATCAATTCAATGAGAATAAAAATTATAAGGTCTGATTAACTAAGAAATTCTCAAGACATCTATGACACGCGCTGACTTGAAAATTAAGGCTTCAAAGCCTGATGGCATGTACAATAAAAGGCAAGTCTGCAGCTTTGATCATGCACCCCCCTCCCTATTAATTCACTTCTCAACTTTCTATCAAGAGTTCAAATGAGAATAAATTCACTGAGAATAAACTAAGATCCTATTCAGAGGGATCCAAGAGTCACTTCTCAACTTTCTTAAGAGTTCAAATGAGAATCAATTCAATGAGAATAAAAATTATAAGGTCTGATTAACTAAGAAATTCTCAAGACATCTATGACACGCGCTGACTTGAAAATTAAGGCTTCAAAGCCTGATGGCATGTACAATAAAAGGCAAGTCTGCAGCTTTGATCATGCACCCCCCTCCCTATTAATTCACTTCTCAACTTTCTATCAAGAGTTCAAATGAGAATAAATTCACTGAGAATAAACTAAGATCCTATTCAGAGGGATCCAAGAGTCACTTCTCAACTTTCTTAAGAGTTCAAATGAGAATCAATTCAATGAGAATAAAAATTATAAGGTCTGATTAACTAAGAAATTCTCAAGACATCTATGACACGCGCTGACTTGAAAATTAAGGCTTCAAAGCCTGATGGCATGTACAATAAAAGGCAAGTCTGCAGCTTTGATCATGCACCCCCCTCCCTATTAATTCACTTCTCAACTTTCTATCAAGAGTTCAAATGAGAATAAATTCACTGAGAATAAACTAAGATCCTATTCAGAGGGATCCAAGAGTCACTTCTCAACTTTCTTAAGAGTTCAAATGAGAATCAATTCAATGAGAATAAAAATTATAAGGTCTGATTAACTAAGAAATTCTCAAGACATCTATGACACGCGCTGACTTGAAAATTAAGGCTTCAAAGCCTGATGGCATGTACAATAAAAGGCAAGTCTGCAGCTTTGATCATGCACCCCCCTCCCTATTAATTCACTTCTCAACTTTCTATCAAGAGTTCAAATGAGAATAAATTCACTGAGAATAAACTAAGATCCTATTCAGAGGGATCCAAGAGTCACTTCTCAACTTTCTTAAGAGTTCAAATGAGAATCAATTCAATGAGAATAAAAATTATAAGGTCTGATTAACTAAGAAATTCTCAAGACATCTATGACACGCGCTGACTTGAAAATTAAGGCTTCAAAGCCTGATGGCATGTACAATAAAAGGCAAGTCTGCAGCTTTGATCATGCACCCCCCTCCCTATTAATTCACTTCTCAACTTTCTATCAAGAGTTCAAATGAGAATAAATTCACTGAGAATAAACTAAGATCCTATTCAGAGGGATCCAAGAGTCACTTCTCAACTTTCTTAAGAGTTCAAATGAGAATCAATTCAATGAGAATAAAAATTATAAGGTCTGATTAACTAAGAAATTCTCAAGACATCTATGACACGCGCTGACTTGAAAATTAAGGCTTCAAAGCCTGATGGCATGTACAATAAAAGGCAAGTCTGCAGCTTTGATCATGCACCCCCCTCCCTATTAATTCACTTCTCAACTTTCTATCAAGAGTTCAAATGAGAATAAATTCACTGAGAATAAACTAAGATCCTATTCAGAGGGATCCAAGAGTCACTTCTCAACTTTCTTAAGAGTTCAAATGAGAATCAATTCAATGAGAATAAAAATTATAAGGTCTGATTAACTAAGAAATTCCAAGACATCTATGACACGCGCTGACTTGAAAATTAAGGCTTCAAAGCCTGATGGCATGTACAATAAAAGGCAAGTCTGCAGCTTTGATCATGCACCCCCCTCCCTATTAATTCACTTCTCAACTTTCTATGAAGAGTTAAGACATCTATGACACGCGCTGACTTGAAAATTAAGGCTTCAAAGCCTGATGGCATGTACAATAAAAGGCAAGTCTGCAGCTTTGATCATGCCCCCCTCCCTATTAATTCACTTCTCAACTTTCTATCAAGAGTTCAAATGAGAATAAATTCACTGAGAATAAACTAAGATCCTATTCAGAGGGATCCAAGAGTCACTTCTCAAC
>NW_027670836.1:0-89583 GCF_964199315.1 Orbicella franksi
AGATTTATTTTCTGCGTTATCGAGACTTGTTTGCTTTCAGTCTAAGCTTTGCTTTTCCCGAACTTTAAGAGTTTTAAGACCGAGGCAGTTCAGGGCCTAAACGATTTGTTAGTGGGAAGCAATTCCATGACTCGGTTTTCCAGCGGCCAATAGCGACATAAACGATTAACATGGGCCAAACCTCTGGCTTAGGCAGAATACATATTGGCTGGTTTTCTTGAAATGTCGTTGATTGAGGATGTAGAAGGCCTTACGCGACCTCGAGAGAAGTGGCCGATCAGCTCAGCTACATCGTGTATGGATAAATTCTAGCAAACACCGCATAGGAAAACACCCGTTCTCGTTCGCAGTGAGTCCACCAACTGTAAGCAAATCTTAAGTTGTGCGGTACCGCTTAACTTGGCAGACATAGCGATATCTTTGAATTGAATAAGCGCGCAATGACAAGCAGCATTCGCCAACGATACTCGGCAATTACAATTAGTTTTGAAGTGTATGTCTGTTTTCAAATTTCCAACCGTTACCTTTTGGCTTGCTAACTGTTTGGAATCCTGTCCGAATACGCCTCAATTTGGGCTGAAAAATGCGCAATTCTGGCTGACGACGGTAAGGAATATATAACGCTGGAGTTTCTAGCCTCAGGTCTATAACTAGCAGAATACAGTCCCACTCTTTGACTAAGCGGAACCGGAAACTAGCATATCAGCACGTACTATACACATCTTAATTTGTTAGCAACAACCCAAGGGATTTCCAGGTGGTCCTGCGGGATGGGCTGCGCGCGGCTGATCCAGGGTCGCATCTGGCGGTCGTGAGTTCAAGTCTCAATATGTTATTAAAGGGGTTATTCTCGAACGGCTTGGGGGTCGAATAACTTCTCCCCCGATTGAGATTTGAACTCGGGCCGGGAAGAAAATCCCAGCCACGCCGAACATTTTTGTTGGTTTAATTAATCGATTGACTTATTTAGTTCTAATTTTTTGGGGTTTTTTTTTAAGCCGCTTTGGTTTATTTTTTATTTTTTTATTGATTGATTGATTTTTTAAATTTCTTTTTCTTTTTATTTCTTGGTCTTCTTCGTTTTTTTTCCAAGCTGTTCGGTGCCGCAATAGTTTTTCTTAAATTGATTGACTGATTTTTGGATTTTTTGGATTTTTTCCAATTTGTTTGTATTTTGCTGTCGCTGTTGTGGTTGATGTTTCGGGTAAACGTTTCCCGTATTGCCGTCCATCTAACAGATTTATTTTCTGCGTTATCGAGACTTGTTTGCTTTCAGTCTAAGCTTTGCTTTTCCCGAACTTTAAGAGTTTTAAGACCGAGGCAGTTCAGGGCCTAAACGATTTGTTAGTGGGAAGCAATTCCATGACTCGGTTTTCCAGCGGCCAATAGCGACATAAACGATTAACATGGGCCAACCTCTGGCTTAGGCAGAATACATATTGGCTGGTTTTCTTGAAATGTCGTTGATTGAGGATGTAGAAGGCTTTACGCGACCTCGAGAGAAGTGGCCGATCAGCTCAGCTACATCGTGTATGGATAAATTCTAGCAAACACCGCATAGGAAAACACCCGTTCTCGTTCGCAGTGAGTCCACCAACTGTAAGCAAATCTTAAGTTGTGCGGTACCGCTTAACTTGGCAGACATAGCGATATCTTTGAATTGAATAAGCGCGCAATGACAAGCAGCATTCGCCAACGATACTCGGCAATTACAATTAGTTTTGAAGTGTATGTCTGTTTTCAAATTTCCAAGCGTTACCTTTTGGCTTGCTAACTGTTTGGAATCCTGTCCGAATACGCCTCAATTTGGGCTGAAAAATGCGCAATTCTGGCTGACGACGGTAAGGAATATATAACGCTGGAGTTTCTAGCCTCAGGTCTATAACTAGCAGAATACAGTCCCACTCTTTGACTAAGCGGAAGCGGAAACTAGCATATCAGCACGTACTATACACATCTTAATTTGTTAGCAACAACCCAAGGGATTTCCAGGTGGTCCTGCGGGATGGGCTGCGCGCGGCTGATCCAGGGTCGCATCTGGCGGTCGTGAGTTCAAGTCTCAATATGTTATTAAAGGGGTTATTCTCGAACGGCTTGGGGGTCGAATAACTTCTCCCCCGATTGAGATTTGAACTCGGGCCGGGAAGAAAATTCCCAGCCACGCCGAACATTTTTGTTGGTTTAATTAATCGATTGACTTATTTAGTTCTAATTTTTTGGGGTTTTTTTTTAAGCCGCTTTGGTTTATTTTTTATTTTTTTATTGATTGATTGATTTTTAAATTTCTTTTTCTTTTTATTTCTTGGTCTTCTTCGTTTTTTTTTCCAAGCTGTTCGGTGCCGCAATAGTTTTTCTTAAATTGATTGACTGATTTTTGGATTTTTTGGATTTTTTCCAATTTGTTTGTATTTTGCTGTCGCTGTTGTGGTTGATGTTTCGGGTAAACGTTTCCCGTATTGCCGTCCATCTAACAGATTTATTTTCTGCGTTATCGAGACTTGTTTGCTTTCAGTCTAAGCTTTGCTTTTCCCGAACTTTAAGAGTTTTAAGACGAGGCAGTTCAGGGCCTAAACGATTTGTTAGTGGGAAGCAATTCCATGACTCGGTTTTCCAGCGGCCAATAGCGACATAAACGATTAACATGGGCCAACCTCTGGCTTAGGCAGAATACATATTGGCTGGTTTTCTTGAAATGTCGTTGATTGAGGATGTAGAAGGCCTTACGCGACCTCGAGAGAAGTGGCCGATCAGCTCAGCTACATCGTGTATGGATAAATTCTAGCAAACACCGCATAGGAAAACACCCGTTCTCGTTCGCAGTGAGTCCACCAACTGTAAGCAAATCTTAAGTTGTGCGGTACCGCTTAACTTGGCAGACATAGCGATATCTTTGAATTGAATAAGCGCGCAATGACAAGCAGCATTCGCCAACGATACTCGGCAATTACAATTAGTTTTGAAGTGTATGTCTGTTTTCAAATTTCCAACCGTTACCTTTTGGCTTGCTAACTGTTTGGAATCCTGTCCGAATACGCCTCAATTTGGGCTGAAAAATGCGCAATTCTGGCTGACGACGGTAAGGAATATATAACGCTGGAGTTTCTAGCCTCAGGTCTATAACTAGCAGAATACAGTCCCACTCTTTGACTAAGCGGAACCGGAAACTAGCATATCAGCACGTACTATACACATCTTAATTTGTTAGCAACAACCCAAGGGATTTCCAGGTGGTCCTGCGGGATGGGCTGCGCGCGGCTGATCCAGGGTCGCATCTGGCGGTCGTGAGTTCAAGTCTCAATATGTTATTAAAGGGGTTATTCTCGAACGGCTTGGGGGTCGAATAACTTCTCCCCCGATTGAGATTTGAACTCGGGCCGGGAAGAAAATCCCAGCCACGCCGAACATTTTTGTTGGTTTAATTAATCGATTGACTTATTTAGTTCTAATTTTTTGGGGTTTTTTTTTAAGCCGCTTTGGTTTATTTTTTATTTTTTTATTGATTGATTGATTTTTTAAATTTCTTTTTCTTTTTTATTTCTTGGTCTTCTTCGTTTTTTTTCCAAGCTGTTCGGTGCCGCAATAGTTTTTCTTAAATTGATTGACTGATTTTTGGATTTTTTGGATTTTTTCCAATTTGTTTGTATTTTGCTGTCGCTGTTGTGGTTGATGTTTCGGGTAAACGTTTCCCGTATTGCCGTCCATCTAACAGATTTATTTTCTGCGTTATCGAGACTTGTTTGCTTTCAGTCTAAGCTTTGCTTTTCCCGAACTTTAAGAGTTTTAAGACGAGGCAGTTCAGGGCCTAAACGATTTGTTAGTGGGAAGCAATTCCATGACTCGGTTTTCCAGCGGCCAATAGCGACATAAACGATTAACATGGGCCAACCTCTGGCTTAGGCAGAATACATATTGGCTGGTTTTCTTGAAATGTCGTTGATTGAGGATGTAGAAGGCTTTACGCGACCTCGAGAGAAGTGGCCGATCAGCTCAGCTACATCGTGTATGGATAAATTCTAGCAAACACCGCATAGGAAAACACCCGTTCTCGTTCGCAGTGAGTCCACCAACTGTAAGCAAATCTTAAGTTGTGCGGTACCGCTTAACTTGGCAGACATAGCGATATCTTTGAATTGAATAAGCGCGCAATGACAAGCAGCATTCGCCAACGATACTCGGCAATTACAATTAGTTTTGAAGTGTATGTCTGTTTTCAAATTTCCAACCGTTACCTTTTGGCTTGCTAACTGTTTGGAATCCTGTCCGAATACGCCTCAATTTGGGCTGAAAAATGCGCAATTCTGGCTGACGACGGTAAGGAATATATAACGCTGGAGTTTCTAGCCTCAGGTCTATAACTAGCAGAATACAGTCCCACTCTTTGACTAAGCGGAAGCGGAAACTAGCATATCAGCACGTACTATACACATCTTAATTTGTTAGCAACAACCCAAGGATTTCCAGGTGGTCCTGCGGGATGGGCTGCGCGCGGCTGATCCAGGGTCGCATCTGGCGGTCGTGAGTTCAAGTCTCAATATGTTATTAAGGGGTTATTCTCGAACGGCTTGGGGGTCGAATAACTTCTCCCCCGATTGAGATTTGAACTCGGGCCGGGAAGAAAATCCCAGCCACGCCGAACATTTTTGTTGGTTTAATTAATCGATTGACTTATTTAGTTCTAATTTTTTGGGGTTTTTTTTTAAGCCGCTTTGGTTTATTTTTTATTTTTTTATTGATTGATTGATTTTTTAAATTTCTTTTTCTTTTTATTTCTTGGTCTTCTTCGTTTTTTTTTCCAAGCTGTTCGGTGCCGCAATAGTTTTTCTTAAATTGATTGACTGATTTTTGGATTTTTTGGATTTTTTCCAATTTGTTTGTATTTTGCTGTCGCTGTTGTGGTTGATGTTTCGGGTAAACGTTTCCCGTATTGCCGTCCATCTAACAGATTTATTTTCTGCGTTATCGAGACTTGTTTGCTTTCAGTCTAAGCTTTGCTTTTCCCGAACTTTAAGAGTTTTAAGACCGAGGCAGTTCAGGGCCTAAACGATTTGTTAGTGGGAAGCAATTCCATGACTCGGTTTTCCAGCGGCCAATAGCGACATAAACGATTAACATGGGCCAACCTCTGGCTTAGGCAGAATACATATTGGCTGGTTTTCTTGAAATGTCGTTGATTGAGGATGTAGAAGGCCTTACGCGACCTCGAGAGAAGTGGCCGATCAGCTCAGCTACATCGTGTATGGATAAATTCTAGCAAACACCGCATAGGAAAACACCCGTTCTCGTTCGCAGTGAGTCCACCAACTGTAAGCAAATCTTAAGTTGTGCGGTACCGCTTAACTTGGCAGACATAGCGATATCTTTGAATTGAATAAGCGCGCAATGACAAGCAGCATTCGCCAACGATACTCGGCAATTACAATTAGTTTTGAAGTGTATGTCTGTTTTCAAATTTCCAACCGTTACCTTTTGGCTTGCTAACTGTTTGGAATCCTGTCCGAATACGCCTCAATTTGGGCTGAAAAATGCGCAATTCTGGCTGACGACGGTAAGGAATATATAACGCTGGAGTTTCTAGCCTCAGGTCTATAACTAGCAGAATACAGTCCCACTCTTTGACTAAGCGGAACCGGAAACTAGCATATCAGCACGTACTATACACATCTTAATTTGTTAGCAACAACCCAAGGGATTTCCAGGTGGTCCTGCGGGATGGGCTGCGCGCGGCTGATCCAGGGTCGCATCTGGCGGTCGTGAGTTCAAGTCTCAATATGTTATTAAAGGGGTTATTCTCGAACGGCTTGGGGGTCGAATAACTTCTCCCCCGATTGAGATTTGAACTCGGGCCGGGAAGAAAATCCCAGCCACGCCGAACATTTTTGTTGGTTTAATTAATCGATTGACTTATTTAGTTCTAATTTTTTGGGGTTTTTTTTTAAGCCGCTTTGGTTTATTTTTTATTTTTTTTATTGATTGATTGATTTTTTAAATTTCTTTTTCTTTTTATTTCTTGGTCTTCTTCGTTTTTTTCCAAGCTGTTCGGTGCCGCAATAGTTTTTCTTAAATTGATTGACTGATTTTTGGATTTTTTGGATTTTTTCCAATTTGTTTGTATTTTGCTGTCGCTGTTGTGGTTGATGTTTCGGGTAAACGTTTCCCGTATTGCCGTCCATCTAACAGATTTATTTTCTGCGTTATCGAGACTTGTTTGCTTTCAGTCTAAGCTTTGCTTTTCCCGAACTTTAAGAGTTTTAAGACCGAGGCAGTTCAGGGCCTAAACGATTTGTTAGTGGGAAGCAATTCCATGACTCGGTTTTCCAGCGGCCAATAGCGACATAAACGATTAACATGGGCCAACCTCTGGCTTAGGCAGAATACATATTGGCTGGTTTTCTTGAAATGTCGTTGATTGAGGATGTAGAAGGCTTTACGCGACCTCGAGAGAAGTGGCCGATCAGCTCAGCTACATCGTGTATGGATAAATTCTAGCAAACACCGCATAGGAAAACACCCGTTCTCGTTCGCAGTGAGTCCACCAACTGTAAGCAAATCTTAAGTTGTGCGGTACCGCTTAACTTGGCAGACATAGCGATATCTTTGAATTGAATAAGCGCGCAATGACAAGCAGCATTCGCCAACGATACTCGGCAATTACAATTAGTTTTGAAGTGTATGTCTGTTTTCAAATTTCCAAGCGTTACCTTTTGGCTTGCTAACTGTTTGGAATCCTGTCCGAATACGCCTCAATTTGGGCTGAAAAATGCGCAATTCTGGCTGACGACGGTAAGGAATATATAACGCTGGAGTTTCTAGCCTCAGGTCTATAACTAGCAGAATACAGTCCACTCTTTGACTAAGCGGAACCGGAAACTAGCATATCAGCACGTACTATACACATCTTAATTTGTTAGCAACAACCCAAGGGATTTCCAGGTGGTCCTGCGGGATGGGCTGCGCGCGGCTGATCCAGGGTCGCATCTGGCGGTCGTGAGTTCAAGTCTCAATATGTTATTAAAGGGGTTATTCTCGAACGGCTTGGGGGTCGAATAACTTCTCCCCCGATTGAGATTTGAACTCGGGCCGGGAAGAAAATCCCAGCCACGCCGAACATTTTTGTTGGTTTAATTAATCGATTGACTTATTTAGTTCTAATTTTTTGGGGTTTTTTTTTAAGCCGCTTTGGTTTATTTTTTATTTTTTTATTGATTGATTGATTTTTTAAATTTCTTTTTCTTTTTATTTCTTGGTCTTCTTCGTTTTTTTTCCAAGCTGTTCGGTGCCGCAATAGTTTTTCTTAAATTGATTGACTGATTTTTGGATTTTTGGATTTTTTCCAATTTGTTTGTATTTTGCTGTCGCTGTTGTGGTTGATGTTTCGGGTAAACGTTTCCCGTATTGCCGTCCATCTAACAGATTTATTTTCTGCGTTATCGAGACTTGTTTGCTTTCAGTCTAAGCTTTGCTTTTCCCGAACTTTAAGAGTTTTAAGACCGAGGCAGTTCAGGGCCTAAACGATTTGTTAGTGGGAAGCAATTCCATGACTCGGTTTTCCAGCGGCCAATAGCGACATAAACGATTAACATGGGCCAACCTCTGGCTTAGGCAGAATACATATTGGCTGGTTTTCTTGAAATGTCGTTGATTGAGGATGTAGAAGGCTTTACGCGACCTCGAGAGAAGTGGCCGATCAGCTCAGCTACATCGTGTATGGATAAATTCTAGCAAACACCGCATAGGAAAACACCCGTTCTCGTTCGCAGTGAGTCCACCAACTGTAAGCAAATCTTAAGTTGTGCGGTACCGCTTAACTTGGCAGACATAGCGATATCTTTGAATTGAATAAGCGCGCAATGACAAGCAGCATTCGCCAACGATACTCGGCAATTACAATTAGTTTTGAAGTGTATGTCTGTTTTCAAATTTCCAACCGTTACCTTTTGGCTTGCTAACTGTTTGGAATCCTGTCCGAATACGCCTCAATTTGGGCTGAAAAATGCGCAATTCTGGCTGACGACGGTAAGGAATATATAACGCTGGAGTTTCTAGCCTCAGGTCTATAACTAGCAGAATACAGTCCCACTCTTTGACTAAGCGGAACCGGAAACTAGCATATCAGCACGTACTATACACATCTTAATTTGTTAGCAACAACCCAAGGGATTTCCAGGTGGTCCTGCGGGATGGGCTGCGCGCGGCTGATCCAGGGTCGCATCTGGCGGTCGTGAGTTCAAGTCTCAATATGTTATTAAAGGGGTTATTCTCGAACGGCTTGGGGGTCGAATAACTTCTCCCCGATTGAGATTTGAACTCGGGCCGGGAAGAAAATCCAGCCACGCCGAACATTTTTGTTGGTTTAATTAATCGATTGACTTATTTAGTTCTAATTTTTTGGGTTTTTTTTTTAAGCCGCTTTGGTTTATTTTTTATTTTTTTATTGATTGATTGATTTTTTAAATTTCTTTTTCTTTTTATTTCTTGGTCTTCTTCGTTTTTTTTCCAAGCTGTTCGGTGCCGCAATAGTTTTTCTTAAATTGATTGACTGATTTTTGGATTTTTTGGATTTTTTCCAATTTGTTTGTATTTTGCTGTCGCTGTTGTGGTTGATGTTTCGGGTAAACGTTTCCCGTATTGCCGTCCATCTAACAGATTTATTTTCTGCGTTATCGAGACTTGTTTGCTTTCAGTCTAAGCTTTGCTTTTCCCGAACTTTAAGAGTTTTAAGACCGAGGCAGTTCAGGGCCTAAACGATTTGTTAGTGGGAAGCAATTCCATGACTCGGTTTTCCAGCGGCCAATAGCGACATAAACGATTAACATGGGCCAACCTCTGGCTTAGGCAGAATACATATTGGCTGGTTTTCTTGAAATGTCGTTGATTGAGGATGTAGAAGGCTTTACGCGACCTCGAGAGAAGTGGCCGATCAGCTCAGCTACATCGTGTATGGATAAATTCTAGCAAACACCGCATAGGAAAACACCCGTTCTCGTTCGCAGTGAGTCCACCAACTGTAAGCAAATCTTAAGTTGTGCGGTACCGCTTAACTTGGCAGACATAGCGATATCTTTGAATTGAATAAGCGCGCAATGACAAGCAGCATTCGCCAACGATACTCGGCAATTACAATTAGTTTTGAAGTGTATGTCTGTTTTCAAATTTCCAACCGTTACCTTTTGGCTTGCTAACTGTTTGGAATCCTGTCCGAATACGCCTCAATTTGGGCTGAAAAATGCGCAATTCTGGCTGACGACGGTAAGGAATATATAACGCTGGAGTTTCTAGCCTCAGGTCTATAACTAGCAGAATACAGTCCCACTCTTTGACTAAGCGGAACCGGAAACTAGCATATCAGCACGTACTATACACATCTTAATTTGTTAGCAACAACCCAAGGGATTTCCAGGTGGTCCTGCGGGATGGGCTGCGCGCGGCTGATCCAGGGTCGCATCTGGCGGTCGTGAGTTCAAGTCTCAATATGTTATTAAAGGGGTTATTCTCGAACGGCTTGGGGGTCGAATAACTTCTCCCCGATTGAGATTTGAACTCGGGCCGGGAAGAAAATCCCAGCCACGCCGAACATTTTTGTTGGTTTAATTAATCGATTGACTTATTTAGTTCTAATTTTTTGGGGTTTTTTTTTAAGCCGCTTTGGTTTATTTTTTATTTTTTTATTGATTGATTGATTTTTTAAATTTCTTTTTCTTTTTATTTCTTGGTCTTCTTCGTTTTTTTTCCAAGCTGTTCGGTGCCGCAATAGTTTTTCTTAAATTGATTGACTGATTTTTGGATTTTTTGGATTTTTTCCAATTTGTTTGTATTTTGCTGTCGCTGTTGTGGTTGATGTTTCGGGTAAACGTTTCCCGTATTGCCGTCCATCTAACAGATTTATTTTCTGCGTTATCGAGACTTGTTTGCTTTCAGTCTAAGCTTTGCTTTTCCCGAACTTTAAGAGTTTTAAGACCGAGGCAGTTCAGGGCCTAAACGATTTGTTAGTGGGAAGCAATTCCATGACTCGGTTTTCCAGCGGCCAATAGCGACATAAACGATTAACATGGGCCAACCTCTGGCTTAGGCAGAATACATATTGGCTGGTTTTCTTGAAATGTCGTTGATTGAGGATGTAGAAGGCTTTACGCGACCTCGAGAGAAGTGGCCGATCAGCTCAGCTACATCGTGTATGGATAAATTCTAGCAAACACCGCATAGGAAAACACCCGTTCTCGTTCGCAGTGAGTCCACCAACTGTAAGCAAATCTTAAGTTGTGCGGTACCGCTTAACTTGGCAGACATAGCGATATCTTTGAATTGAATAAGCGCGCAATGACAAGCAGCATTCGCCAACGATACTCGGCAATTACAATTAGTTTTGAAGTGTATGTCTGTTTTCAAATTTCCAACCGTTACCTTTTGGCTTGCTAACTGTTTGGAATCCTGTCCGAATACGCCTCAATTTGGGCTGAAAAATGCGCAATTCTGGCTGACGACGGTAAGGAATATATAACGCTGGAGTTTCTAGCCTCAGGTCTATAACTAGCAGAATACAGTCCCACTCTTTGACTAAGCGGAAGCGGAAACTAGCATATCAGCACGTACTATACACATCTTAATTTGTTAGCAACAACCCAAGGGATTTCCAGGTGGTCCTGCGGGATGGGCTGCGCGCGGCTGATCCAGGGTCGCATCTGGCGGTCGTGAGTTCAAGTCTCAATATGTTATTAAAGGGGTTATTCTCGAACGGCTTGGGGTCGAATAACTTCTCCCCCGATTGAGATTTGAACTCGGGCCGGGAAGAAAATCCCAGCCACGCCGAACATTTTTGTTGGTTTAATTAATCGATTGACTTATTTAGTTCTAATTTTTTGGGGTTTTTTTTTAAGCCGCTTTGGTTTATTTTTTATTTTTTTATTGATTGATTGATTTTTTAAATTTCTTTTTCTTTTTATTTCTTGGTCTTCTTCGTTTTTTTTCCAAGCTGTTCGGTGCCGCAATAGTTTTTCTTAATTGATTGACTGATTTTTGGATTTTTTGGATTTTTTCCAATTTGTTTGTATTTTGCTGTCGCTGTTGTGGTTGATGTTTCGGGTAAACGTTTCCCGTATTGCCGTCCATCTAACAGATTTATTTTCTGCGTTATCGAGACTTGTTTGCTTTCAGTCTAAGCTTTGCTTTTCCCGAACTTTAAGAGTTTTAAGACCGAGGCAGTTCAGGGCCTAAACGATTTGTTAGTGGGAAGCAATTCCATGACTCGGTTTTCCAGCGGCCAATAGCGACATAAACGATTAACATGGGCCAACCTCTGGCTTAGGCAGAATACATATTGGCTGGTTTTCTTGAAATGTCGTTGATTGAGGATGTAGAAGGCTTTACGCGACCTCGAGAGAAGTGGCCGATCAGCTCAGCTACATCGTGTATGGATAAATTCTAGCAAACACCGCATAGGAAAACACCCGTTCTCGTTCGCAGTGAGTCCACCAACTGTAAGCAAATCTTAAGTTGTGCGGTACCGCTTAACTTGGCAGACATAGCGATATCTTTGAATTGAATAAGCGCGCAATGACAAGCAGCATTCGCCAACGATACTCGGCAATTACAATTAGTTTTGAAGTGTATGTCTGTTTCAAATTTCCAACCGTTACCTTTTGGCTTGCTAACTGTTTGGAATCCTGTCCGAATACGCCTCAATTTGGGCTGAAAAATGCGCAATTCTGGCTGACGACGGTAAGGAATATATAACGCTGGAGTTTCTAGCCTCAGGTCTATAACTAGCAGAATACAGTCCCACTCTTTGACTAAGCGGAACCGGAAACTAGCATATCAGCACGTACTATACACATCTTAATTTGTTAGCAACAACCCAAGGGATTTCCAGGTGGTCCTGCGGGATGGGCTGCGCGCGGCTGATCCAGGGTCGCATCTGGCGGTCGTGAGTTCAAGTCTCAATATGTTATTAAAGGGGTTATTCTCGAACGGCTTGGGGGTCGAATAACTTCTCCCCCGATTGAGATTTGAACTCGGGCCGGGAAGAAAATCCCAGCCACGCCGAACATTTTTGTTGGTTTAATTAATCGATTGACTTATTTAGTTCTAATTTTTTGGGGTTTTTTTTTAAGCCGCTTTGGTTTATTTTTTATTTTTTTATTGATTGATTGATTTTTTAAATTTCTTTTTCTTTTTATTTCTTGGTCTTCTTCGTTTTTTTCCAAGCTGTTCGGTGCCGCAATAGTTTTTCTTAAATTGATTGACTGATTTTTGGATTTTTTGGATTTTTTCCAATTTGTTTGTATTTTGCTGTCGCTGTTGTGGTTGATGTTTCGGGTAAACGTTTCCCGTATTGCCGTCCATCTAACAGATTTATTTTCTGCGTTATCGAGACTTGTTTGCTTTCAGTCTAAGCTTTGCTTTTCCCGAACTTTAAGAGTTTTAAGACCGAGGCAGTTCAGGGCCTAAACGATTTGTTAGTGGGAAGCAATTCCATGACTCGGTTTTCCAGCGGCCAATAGCGACATAAACGATTAACATGGGCCAACCTCTGGCTTAGGCAGAATACATATTGGCTGGTTTTCTTGAAATGTCGTTGATTGAGGATGTAGAAGGCTTTACGCGACCTCGAGAGAAGTGGCCGATCAGCTCAGCTACATCGTGTATGGATAAATTCTAGCAAACACCGCATAGGAAAACACCCGTTCTCGTTCGCAGTGAGTCCACCAACTGTAAGCAAATCTTAAGTTGTGCGGTACCGCTTAACTTGGCAGACATAGCGATATCTTTGAATTGAATAAGCGCGCAATGACAAGCAGCATTCGCCAACGATACTCGGCAATTACAATTAGTTTTGAAGTGTATGTCTGTTTTCAAATTTCCAACCGTTACCTTTTGGCTTGCTAACTGTTTGGAATCCTGTCCGAATACGCCTCAATTTGGGCTGAAAAATGCGCAATTCTGGCTGACGACGGTAAGGAATATATAACGC
The DNA here is from genome assembly GCF_964199315.1 of Orbicella franksi. NCBI lineage: Eukaryota > Metazoa > Cnidaria > Anthozoa > Scleractinia > Merulinidae > Orbicella > Orbicella franksi. Next base: position 12,965 of record NW_027670836.1, read on the forward strand.
TGGAGTTTCTAGCCTCAGGTCTATAACTAGCAGAATACAGTCCCACTCTTTGACTAAGCGGAACCGGAAACTAGCATATCAGCACGTACTATACACATCTTAATTTGTTAGCAACAACCCAAGGGATTTCCAGGTGGTCCTGCGGGATGGGCTGCGCGCGGCTGATCCAGGGTCGCATCTGGCGGTCGTGAGTTCAAGTCTCAATATGTTATTAAAGGGGTTATTCTCGAACGGCTTGGGGGTCGAATAACTTCTCCCCCGATTGAGATTTGAACTCGGGCCGGGAAGAAAATCCCAGCCACGCCGAACATTTTTGTTGGTTTAATTAATCGATTGACTTATTTAGTTCTAATTTTTTGGGGTTTTTTTTTAAGCCGCTTTGGTTTATTTTTTATTTTTTTATTGATTGATTGATTTTTTAAATTTCTTTTTCTTTTTATTTCTTGGTCTTCTTCGTTTTTTTTCCAAGCTGTTCGGTGCCGCAATAGTTTTTCTTAAATTGATTGACTGATTTTTGGATTTTTTGGATTTTTTCCAATTTGTTTGTATTTTGCTGTCGCTGTTGTGGTTGATGTTTCGGGTAAACGTTTCCCGTATTGCCGTCCATCTAACAGATTTATTTTCTGCGTTATCGAGACTTGTTTGCTTTCAGTCTAAGCTTTGCTTTTCCCGAACTTTAAGAGTTTTAAGACCGAGGCAGTTCAGGGCCTAAACGATTTGTTAGTGGGAAGCAATTCCATGACTCGGTTTTCCAGCGGCCAATAGCGACATAAACGATTAACATGGGCCAACCTCTGGCTTAGGCAGAATACATATTGGCTGGTTTTCTTGAAATGTCGTTGATTGAGGATGTAGAAGGCTTTACGCGACCTCGAGAGAAGTGGCCGATCAGCTCAGCTACATCGTGTATGGATAAATTCTAGCAAACACCGCATAGGAAAACACCCGTTCTCGTTCGCAGTGAGTCCACCAACTGTAAGCAAATCTTAAGTTGTGCGGTACCGCTTAACTTGGCAGACATAGCGATATCTTTGAATTGAATAAGCGCGCAATGACAAGCAGCATTCGCCAACGATACTCGGCAATTACAATTAGTTTTGAAGTGTATGTCTGTTTTCAAATTTCCAACCGTTACCTTTTGGCTTGCTAACTGTTTGGAATCCTGTCCGAATACGCCTCAATTTGGGCTGAAAAATGCGCAATTCTGGCTGACGACGGTAAGGAATATATAACGCTGGAGTTTCTAGCCTCAGGTCTATAACTAGCAGAATACAGTCCCACTCTTTGACTAAGCGGAACCGGAAACTAGCATATCAGCACGTACTATACACATCTTAATTTGTTAGCAACAACCCAAGGGATTTCCAGGTGGTCCTGCGGGATGGGCTGCGCGCGGCTGATCCAGGGTCGCATCTGGCGGTCGTGAGTTCAAGTCTCAATATGTTATTAAAGGGGTTATTCTCGAACGGCTTGGGGGTCGAATAACTTCTCCCCCGATTGAGATTTGAACTCGGGCCGGGAAGAAAATCCCAGCCACGCCGAACATTTTTGTTGGTTTAATTAATCGATTGACTTATTTAGTTCTAATTTTTTGGGGTTTTTTTTTAAGCCGCTTTGGTTTATTTTTTATTTTTTTATTGATTGATTGATTTTTTAAATTTCTTTTTCTTTTTATTTCTTGGTCTTCTTCGTTTTTTTTCCAAGCTGTTCGGTGCCGCAATAGTTTTTCTTAAATTGATTGACTGATTTTTGGATTTTTTGGATTTTTTCCAATTTGTTTGTATTTTGCTGTCGCTGTTGTGGTTGATGTTTCGGGTAAACGTTTCCCGTATTGCCGTCCATCTAACAGATTTATTTTCTGCGTTATCGAGACTTGTTTGCTTTCAGTCTAAGCTTTGCTTTTCCCGAACTTTAAGAGTTTTAAGACCGAGGCAGTTCAGGGCCTAAACGATTTGTTAGTGGGAAGCAATTCCATGACTCGGTTTTCCAGCGGCCAATAGCGACATAAACGATTAACATGGGCCAACCTCTGGCTTAGGCAGAATACATATTGGCTGGTTTTCTTGAAATGTCGTTGATTGAGGATGTAGAAGGCTTTACGCGACCTCGAGAGAAGTGGCCGATCAGCTCAGCTACATCGTGTATGGATAAATTCTAGCAAACACCGCATAGGAAAACACCCGTTCTCGTTCGCAGTGAGTCCACCAACTGTAAGCAAATCTTAAGTTGTGCGGTACCGCTTAACTTGGCAGACATAGCGATATCTTTGAATTGAATAAGCGCGCAATGACAAGCAGCATTCGCCAACGATACTCGGCAATTACAATTAGTTTTGAAGTGTATGTCTGTTTTCAAATTTCCAACCGTTACCTTTTGGCTTGCTAACTGTTTGGAATCCTGTCCGAATACGCCTCAATTTGGGCTGAAAAATGCGCAATTCTGGCTGACGACGGTAAGGAATATATAACGCTGGAGTTTCTAGCCTCAGGTCTATAACTAGCAGAATACAGTCCCACTCTTTGACTAAGCGGAACCGGAAACTAGCATATCAGCACGTACTATACACATCTTAATTTGTTAGCAACAACCCAAGGGATTTCCAGGTGGTCCTGCGGGATGGGCTGCGCGCGGCTGATCCAGGGTCGCATCTGGCGGTCGTGAGTTCAAGTCTCAATATGTTATTAAAGGGGTTATTCTCGAACGGCTTGGGGGTCGAATAACTTCTCCCCCGATTGAGATTTGAACTCGGGCCGGGAAGAAAATCCCAGCCACGCCGAACATTTTTGTTGGTTTAATTAATCGATTGACTTATTTAGTTCTAATTTTTTGGGGTTTTTTTTTAAGCCGCTTTGGTTTATTTTTTATTTTTTTATTGATTGATTGATTTTTTAAATTTCTTTTTCTTTTTATTTCTTGGTCTTCTTCGTTTTTTTTCCAAGCTGTTCGGTGCCGCAATAGTTTTTCTTAAATTGATTGACTGATTTTTGGATTTTTTGGATTTTTTCCAATTTGTTTGTATTTTGCTGTCGCTGTTGTGGTTGATGTTTCGGGTAAACGTTTCCCGTATTGCCGTCCATCTAACAGATTTATTTTCTGCGTTATCGAGACTTGTTTGCTTTCAGTCTAAGCTTTGCTTTTCCCGAACTTTAAGAGTTTTAAGACCGAGGCAGTTCAGGGCCTAAACGATTTGTTAGTGGGAAGCAATTCCATGACTCGGTTTTCCAGCGGCCAATAGCGACATAAACGATTAACATGGGCCAACCTCTGGCTTAGGCAGAATACATATTGGCTGGTTTTCTTGAAATGTCGTTGATTGAGGATGTAGAAGGCTTTACGCGACCTCGAGAGAAGTGGCCGATCAGCTCAGCTACATCGTGTATGGATAAATTCTAGCAAACACCGCATAGGAAAACACCCGTTCTCGTTCGCAGTGAGTCCACCAACTGTAAGCAAATCTTAAGTTGTGCGGTACCGCTTAACTTGGCAGACATAGCGATATCTTTGAATTGAATAAGCGCGCAATGACAAGCAGCATTCGCCAACGATACTCGGCAATTACAATTAGTTTTGAAGTGTATGTCTGTTTTCAAATTTCCAACCGTTACCTTTTGGCTTGCTAACTGTTTGGAATCCTGTCCGAATACGCCTCAATTTGGGCTGAAAAATGCGCAATTCTGGCTGACGACGGTAAGGAATATATAACGCTGGAGTTTCTAGCCTCAGGTCTATAACTAGCAGAATACAGTCCCACTCTTTGACTAAGCGGAACCGGAAACTAGCATATCAGCACGTACTATACACATCTTAATTTGTTAGCAACAACCCAAGGGATTTCCAGGTGGTCCTGCGGGATGGGCTGCGCGCGGCTGATCCAGGGTCGCATCTGGCGGTCGTGAGTTCAAGTCTCAATATGTTATTAAAGGGGTTATTCTCGAACGGCTTGGGGGTCGAATAACTTCTCCCCCGATTGAGATTTGAACTCGGGCCGGGAAGAAAATCCCAGCCACGCCGAACATTTTTGTTGGTTTAATTAATCGATTGACTTATTTAGTTCTAATTTTTTGGGGTTTTTTTTTAAGCCGCTTTGGTTTATTTTTTATTTTTTTATTGATTGATTGATTTTTTAAATTTCTTTTTCTTTTTATTTCTTGGTCTTCTTCGTTTTTTTTCCAAGCTGTTCGGTGCCGCAATAGTTTTTCTTAAATTGATTGACTGATTTTTGGATTTTTTGGATTTTTTCCAATTTGTTTGTATTTTGCTGTCGCTGTTGTGGTTGATGTTTCGGGTAAACGTTTCCCGTATTGCCGTCCATCTAACAGATTTATTTTCTGCGTTATCGAGACTTGTTTGCTTTCAGTCTAAGCTTTGCTTTTCCCGAACTTTAAGAGTTTTAAGACCGAGGCAGTTCAGGGCCTAAACGATTTGTTAGTGGGAAGCAATTCCATGACTCGGTTTTCCAGCGGCCAATAGCGACATAAACGATTAACATGGGCCAACCTCTGGCTTAGGCAGAATACATATTGGCTGGTTTTCTTGAAATGTCGTTGATTGAGGATGTAGAAGGCTTTACGCGACCTCGAGAGAAGTGGCCGATCAGCTCAGCTACATCGTGTATGGATAAATTCTAGCAAACACCGCATAGGAAAACACCCGTTCTCGTTCGCAGTGAGTCCACCAACTGTAAGCAAATCTTAAGTTGTGCGGTACCGCTTAACTTGGCAGACATAGCGATATCTTTGAATTGAATAAGCGCGCAATGACAAGCAGCATTCGCCAACGATACTCGGCAATTACAATTAGTTTTGAAGTGTATGTCTGTTTTCAAATTTCCAACCGTTACCTTTTGGCTTGCTAACTGTTTGGAATCCTGTCCGAATACGCCTCAATTTGGGCTGAAAAATGCGCAATTCTGGCTGACGACGGTAAGGAATATATAACGCTGGAGTTTCTAGCCTCAGGTCTATAACTAGCAGAATACAGTCCCACTCTTTGACTAAGCGGAACCGGAAACTAGCATATCAGCACGTACTATACACATCTTAATTTGTTAGCAACAACCCAAGGGATTTCCAGGTGGTCCTGCGGGATGGGCTGCGCGCGGCTGATCCAGGGTCGCATCTGGCGGTCGTGAGTTCAAGTCTCAATATGTTATTAAAGGGGTTATTCTCGAACGGCTTGGGGGTCGAATAACTTCTCCCCCGATTGAGATTTGAACTCGGGCCGGGAAGAAAATCCCAGCCACGCCGAACATTTTTGTTGGTTTAATTAATCGATTGACTTATTTAGTTCTAATTTTTTGGGGTTTTTTTTTAAGCCGCTTTGGTTTATTTTTTATTTTTTTATTGATTGATTGATTTTTTAAATTTCTTTTTCTTTTTATTTCTTGGTCTTCTTCGTTTTTTTTCCAAGCTGTTCGGTGCCGCAATAGTTTTTCTTAAATTGATTGACTGATTTTTGGATTTTTTGGATTTTTTCCAATTTGTTTGTATTTTGCTGTCGCTGTTGTGGTTGATGTTTCGGGTAAACGTTTCCCGTATTGCCGTCCATCTAACAGATTTATTTTCTGCGTTATCGAGACTTGTTTGCTTTCAGTCTAAGCTTTGCTTTTCCCGAACTTTAAGAGTTTTAAGACCGAGGCAGTTCAGGGCCTAAACGATTTGTTAGTGGGAAGCAATTCCATGACTCGGTTTTCCAGCGGCCAATAGCGACATAAACGATTAACATGGGCCAACCTCTGGCTTAGGCAGAATACATATTGGCTGGTTTTCTTGAAATGTCGTTGATTGAGGATGTAGAAGGCTTTACGCGACCTCGAGAGAAGTGGCCGATCAGCTCAGCTACATCGTGTATGGATAAATTCTAGCAAACACCGCATAGGAAAACACCCGTTCTCGTTCGCAGTGAGTCCACCAACTGTAAGCAAATCTTAAGTTGTGCGGTACCGCTTAACTTGGCAGACATAGCGATATCTTTGAATTGAATAAGCGCGCAATGACAAGCAGCATTCGCCAACGATACTCGGCAATTACAATTAGTTTTGAAGTGTATGTCTGTTTTCAAATTTCCAACCGTTACCTTTTGGCTTGCTAACTGTTTGGAATCCTGTCCGAATACGCCTCAATTTGGGCTGAAAAATGCGCAATTCTGGCTGACGACGGTAAGGAATATATAACGCTGGAGTTTCTAGCCTCAGGTCTATAACTAGCAGAATACAGTCCCACTCTTTGACTAAGCGGAACCGGAAACTAGCATATCAGCACGTACTATACACATCTTAATTTGTTAGCAACAACCCAAGGGATTTCCAGGTGGTCCTGCGGGATGGGCTGCGCGCGGCTGATCCAGGGTCGCATCTGGCGGTCGTGAGTTCAAGTCTCAATATGTTATTAAAGGGGTTATTCTCGAACGGCTTGGGGGTCGAATAACTTCTCCCCCGATTGAGATTTGAACTCGGGCCGGGAAGAAAATCCCAGCCACGCCGAACATTTTTGTTGGTTTAATTAATCGATTGACTTATTTAGTTCTAATTTTTTGGGGTTTTTTTTTAAGCCGCTTTGGTTTATTTTTTATTTTTTTATTGATTGATTGATTTTTTAAATTTCTTTTTCTTTTTATTTCTTGGTCTTCTTCGTTTTTTTTCCAAGCTGTTCGGTGCCGCAATAGTTTTTCTTAAATTGATTGACTGATTTTTGGATTTTTTGGATTTTTTCCAATTTGTTTGTATTTTGCTGTCGCTGTTGTGGTTGATGTTTCGGGTAAACGTTTCCCGTATTGCCGTCCATCTAACAGATTTATTTTCTGCGTTATCGAGACTTGTTTGCTTTCAGTCTAAGCTTTGCTTTTCCCGAACTTTAAGAGTTTTAAGACCGAGGCAGTTCAGGGCCTAAACGATTTGTTAGTGGGAAGCAATTCCATGACTCGGTTTTCCAGCGGCCAATAGCGACATAAACGATTAACATGGGCCAACCTCTGGCTTAGGCAGAATACATATTGGCTGGTTTTCTTGAAATGTCGTTGATTGAGGATGTAGAAGGCTTTACGCGACCTCGAGAGAAGTGGCCGATCAGCTCAGCTACATCGTGTATGGATAAATTCTAGCAAACACCGCATAGGAAAACACCCGTTCTCGTTCGCAGTGAGTCCACCAACTGTAAGCAAATCTTAAGTTGTGCGGTACCGCTTAACTTGGCAGACATAGCGATATCTTTGAATTGAATAAGCGCGCAATGACAAGCAGCATTCGCCAACGATACTCGGCAATTACAATTAGTTTTGAAGTGTATGTCTGTTTTCAAATTTCCAAGCGTTACCTTTTGGCTTGCTAACTGTTTGGAATCCTGTCCGAATACGCCTCAATTTGGGCTGAAAAATGCGCAATTCTGGCTGACGACGGTAAGGAATATATAACGCTGGAGTTTCTAGCCTCAGGTCTATAACTAGCAGAATACAGTCCCACTCTTTGACTAAGCGGAACCGGAAACTAGCATATCAGCACGTACTATACACATCTTAATTTGTTAGCAACAACCCAAGGGATTTCCAGGTGGTCCTGCGGGATGGGCTGCGCGCGGCTGATCCAGGGTCGCATCTGGCGGTCGTGAGTTCAAGTCTCAATATGTTATTAAAGGGGTTATTCTCGAACGGCTTGGGGGTCGAATAACTTCTCCCCCGATTGAGATTTGAACTCGGGCCGGGAAGAAAATCCCAGCCACGCCGAACATTTTTGTTGGTTTAATTAATCGATTGACTTATTTAGTTCTAATTTTTTGGGGTTTTTTTTTAAGCCGCTTTGGTTTATTTTTTATTTTTTTATTGATTGATTGATTTTTTAAATTTCTTTTTCTTTTTATTTCTTGGTCTTCTTCGTTTTTTTTCCAAGCTGTTCGGTGCCGCAATAGTTTTTCTTAAATTGATTGACTGATTTTTGGATTTTTTGGATTTTTTCCAATTTGTTTGTATTTTGCTGTCGCTGTTGTGGTTGATGTTTCGGGTAAACGTTTCCCGTATTGCCGTCCATCTAACAGATTTATTTTCTGCGTTATCGAGACTTGTTTGCTTTCAGTCTAAGCTTTGCTTTTCCCGAACTTTAAGAGTTTTAAGACCGAGGCAGTTCAGGGCCTAAACGATTTGTTAGTGGGAAGCAATTCCATGACTCGGTTTTCCAGCGGCCAATAGCGACATAAACGATTAACATGGGCCAACCTCTGGCTTAGGCAGAATACATATTGGCTGGTTTTCTTGAAATGTCGTTGATTGAGGATGTAGAAGGCTTTACGCGACCTCGAGAGAAGTGGCCGATCAGCTCAGCTACATCGTGTATGGATAAATTCTAGCAAACACCGCATAGGAAAACACCCGTTCTCGTTCGCAGTGAGTCCACCAACTGTAAGCAAATCTTAAGTTGTGCGGTACCGCTTAACTTGGCAGACATAGCGATATCTTTGAATTGAATAAGCGCGCAATGACAAGCAGCATTCGCCAACGATACTCGGCAATTACAATTAGTTTTGAAGTGTATGTCTGTTTTCAAATTTCCAAGCGTTACCTTTTGGCTTGCTAACTGTTTGGAATCCTGTCCGAATACGCCTCAATTTGGGCTGAAAAATGCGCAATTCTGGCTGACGACGGTAAGGAATATATAACGCTGGAGTTTCTAGCCTCAGGTCTATAACTAGCAGAATACAGTCCCACTCTTTGACTAAGCGGAACCGGAAACTAGCATATCAGCACGTACTATACACATCTTAATTTGTTAGCAACAACCCAAGGGATTTCCAGGTGGTCCTGCGGGATGGGCTGCGCGCGGCTGATCCAGGGTCGCATCTGGCGGTCGTGAGTTCAAGTCTCAATATGTTATTAAAGGGGTTATTCTCGAACGGCTTGGGGGTCGAATAACTTCTCCCCCGATTGAGATTTGAACTCGGGCCGGGAAGAAAATCCCAGCCACGCCGAACATTTTTGTTGGTTTAATTAATCGATTGACTTATTTAGTTCTAATTTTTTGGGGTTTTTTTTTAAGCCGCTTTGGTTTATTTTTTATTTTTTTATTGATTGATTGATTTTTTAAATTTCTTTTTCTTTTTATTTCTTGGTCTTCTTCGTTTTTTTTCCAAGCTGTTCGGTGCCGCAATAGTTTTTCTTAAATTGATTGACTGATTTTTGGATTTTTTGGATTTTTTCCAATTTGTTTGTATTTTGCTGTCGCTGTTGTGGTTGATGTTTCGGGTAAACGTTTCCCGTATTGCCGTCCATCTAACAGATTTATTTTCTGCGTTATCGAGACTTGTTTGCTTTCAGTCTAAGCTTTGCTTTTCCCGAACTTTAAGAGTTTTAAGACCGAGGCAGTTCAGGGCCTAAACGATTTGTTAGTGGGAAGCAATTCCATGACTCGGTTTTCCAGCGGCCAATAGCGACATAAACGATTAACATGGGCCAACCTCTGGCTTAGGCAGAATACATATTGGCTGGTTTTCTTGAAATGTCGTTGATTGAGGATGTAGAAGGCTTTACGCGACCTCGAGAGAAGTGGCCGATCAGCTCAGCTACATCGTGTATGGATAAATTCTAGCAAACACCGCATAGGAAAACACCCGTTCTCGTTCGCAGTGAGTCCACCAACTGTAAGCAAATCTTAAGTTGTGCGGTACCGCTTAACTTGGCAGACATAGCGATATCTTTGAATTGAATAAGCGCGCAATGACAAGCAGCATTCGCCAACGATACTCGGCAATTACAATTAGTTTTGAAGTGTATGTCTGTTTTCAAATTTCCAACCGTTACCTTTTGGCTTGCTAACTGTTTGGAATCCTGTCCGAATACGCCTCAATTTGGGCTGAAAAATGCGCAATTCTGGCTGACGACGGTAAGGAATATATAACGCTGGAGTTTCTAGCCTCAGGTCTATAACTAGCAGAATACAGTCCCACTCTTTGACTAAGCGGAACCGGAAACTAGCATATCAGCACGTACTATACACATCTTAATTTGTTAGCAACAACCCAAGGGATTTCCAGGTGGTCCTGCGGGATGGGCTGCGCGCGGCTGATCCAGGGTCGCATCTGGCGGTCGTGAGTTCAAGTCTCAATATGTTATTAAAGGGGTTATTCTCGAACGGCTTGGGGGTCGAATAACTTCTCCCCCGATTGAGATTTGAACTCGGGCCGGGAAGAAAATCCCAGCCACGCCGAACATTTTTGTTGGTTTAATTAATCGATTGACTTATTTAGTTCTAATTTTTTGGGGTTTTTTTTTAAGCCGCTTTGGTTTATTTTTTATTTTTTTATTGATTGATTGATTTTTTAAATTTCTTTTTCTTTTTATTTCTTGGTCTTCTTCGTTTTTTTTCCAAGCTGTTCGGTGCCGCAATAGTTTTTCTTAAATTGATTGACTGATTTTTGGATTTTTTGGATTTTTTCCAATTTGTTTGTATTTTGCTGTCGCTGTTGTGGTTGATGTTTCGGGTAAACGTTTCCCGTATTGCCGTCCATCTAACAGATTTATTTTCTGCGTTATCGAGACTTGTTTGCTTTCAGTCTAAGCTTTGCTTTTCCCGAACTTTAAGAGTTTTAAGACCGAGGCAGTTCAGGGCCTAAACGATTTGTTAGTGGGAAGCAATTCCATGACTCGGTTTTCCAGCGGCCAATAGCGACATAAACGATTAACATGGGCCAACCTCTGGCTTAGGCAGAATACATATTGGCTGGTTTTCTTGAAATGTCGTTGATTGAGGATGTAGAAGGCTTTACGCGACCTCGAGAGAAGTGGCCGATCAGCTCAGCTACATCGTGTATGGATAAATTCTAGCAAACACCGCATAGGAAAACACCCGTTCTCGTTCGCAGTGAGTCCACCAACTGTAAGCAAATCTTAAGTTGTGCGGTACCGCTTAACTTGGCAGACATAGCGATATCTTTGAATTGAATAAGCGCGCAATGACAAGCAGCATTCGCCAACGATACTCGGCAATTACAATTAGTTTTGAAGTGTATGTCTGTTTTCAAATTTCCAACCGTTACCTTTTGGCTTGCTAACTGTTTGGAATCCTGTCCGAATACGCCTCAATTTGGGCTGAAAAATGCGCAATTCTGGCTGACGACGGTAAGGAATATATAACGCTGGAGTTTCTAGCCTCAGGTCTATAACTAGCAGAATACAGTCCCACTCTTTGACTAAGCGGAACCGGAAACTAGCATATCAGCACGTACTATACACATCTTAATTTGTTAGCAACAACCCAAGGGATTTCCAGGTGGTCCTGCGGGATGGGCTGCGCGCGGCTGATCCAGGGTCGCATCTGGCGGTCGTGAGTTCAAGTCTCAATATGTTATTAAAGGGGTTATTCTCGAACGGCTTGGGGGTCGAATAACTTCTCCCCCGATTGAGATTTGAACTCGGGCCGGGAAGAAAATCCCAGCCACGCCGAACATTTTTGTTGGTTTAATTAATCGATTGACTTATTTAGTTCTAATTTTTTGGGGTTTTTTTTTAAGCCGCTTTGGTTTATTTTTTATTTTTTTATTGATTGATTGATTTTTTAAATTTCTTTTTCTTTTTATTTCTTGGTCTTCTTCGTTTTTTTTCCAAGCTGTTCGGTGCCGCAATAGTTTTTCTTAAATTGATTGACTGATTTTTGGATTTTTTGGATTTTTTCCAATTTGTTTGTATTTTGCTGTCGCTGTTGTGGTTGATGTTTCGGGTAAACGTTTCCCGTATTGCCGTCCATCTAACAGATTTATTTTCTGCGTTATCGAGACTTGTTTGCTTTCAGTCTAAGCTTTGCTTTTCCCGAACTTTAAGAGTTTTAAGACCGAGGCAGTTCAGGGCCTAAACGATTTGTTAGTGGGAAGCAATTCCATGACTCGGTTTTCCAGCGGCCAATAGCGACATAAACGATTAACATGGGCCAACCTCTGGCTTAGGCAGAATACATATTGGCTGGTTTTCTTGAAATGTCGTTGATTGAGGATGTAGAAGGCTTTACGCGACCTCGAGAGAAGTGGCCGATCAGCTCAGCTACATCGTGTATGGATAAATTCTAGCAAACACCGCATAGGAAAACACCCGTTCTCGTTCGCAGTGAGTCCACCAACTGTAAGCAAATCTTAAGTTGTGCGGTACCGCTTAACTTGGCAGACATAGCGATATCTTTGAATTGAATAAGCGCGCAATGACAAGCAGCATTCGCCAACGATACTCGGCAATTACAATTAGTTTTGAAGTGTATGTCTGTTTTCAAATTTCCAACCGTTACCTTTTGGCTTGCTAACTGTTTGGAATCCTGTCCGAATACGCCTCAATTTGGGCTGAAAAATGCGCAATTCTGGCTGACGACGGTAAGGAATATATAACGCTGGAGTTTCTAGCCTCAGGTCTATAACTAGCAGAATACAGTCCCACTCTTTGACTAAGCGGAACCGGAAACTAGCATATCAGCACGTACTATACACATCTTAATTTGTTAGCAACAACCCAAGGGATTTCCAGGTGGTCCTGCGGGATGGGCTGCGCGCGGCTGATCCAGGGTCGCATCTGGCGGTCGTGAGTTCAAGTCTCAATATGTTATTAAAGGGGTTATTCTCGAACGGCTTGGGGGTCGAATAACTTCTCCCCCGATTGAGATTTGAACTCGGGCCGGGAAGAAAATCCCAGCCACGCCGAACATTTTTGTTGGTTTAATTAATCGATTGACTTATTTAGTTCTAATTTTTTGGGGTTTTTTTTTAAGCCGCTTTGGTTTATTTTTTATTTTTTTATTGATTGATTGATTTTTTAAATTTCTTTTTCTTTTTATTTCTTGGTCTTCTTCGTTTTTTTTCCAAGCTGTTCGGTGCCGCAATAGTTTTTCTTAAATTGATTGACTGATTTTTGGATTTTTTGGATTTTTTCCAATTTGTTTGTATTTTGCTGTCGCTGTTGTGGTTGATGTTTCGGGTAAACGTTTCCCGTATTGCCGTCCATCTAACAGATTTATTTTCTGCGTTATCGAGACTTGTTTGCTTTCAGTCTAAGCTTTGCTTTTCCCGAACTTTAAGAGTTTTAAGACCGAGGCAGTTCAGGGCCTAAACGATTTGTTAGTGGGAAGCAATTCCATGACTCGGTTTTCCAGCGGCCAATAGCGACATAAACGATTAACATGGGCCAACCTCTGGCTTAGGCAGAATACATATTGGCTGGTTTTCTTGAAATGTCGTTGATTGAGGATGTAGAAGGCTTTACGCGACCTCGAGAGAAGTGGCCGATCAGCTCAGCTACATCGTGTATGGATAAATTCTAGCAAACACCGCATAGGAAAACACCCGTTCTCGTTCGCAGTGAGTCCACCAACTGTAAGCAAATCTTAAGTTGTGCGGTACCGCTTAACTTGGCAGACATAGCGATATCTTTGAATTGAATAAGCGCGCAATGACAAGCAGCATTCGCCAACGATACTCGGCAATTACAATTAGTTTTGAAGTGTATGTCTGTTTTCAAATTTCCAACCGTTACCTTTTGGCTTGCTAACTGTTTGGAATCCTGTCCGAATACGCCTCAATTTGGGCTGAAAAATGCGCAATTCTGGCTGACGACGGTAAGGAATATATAACGCTGGAGTTTCTAGCCTCAGGTCTATAACTAGCAGAATACAGTCCCACTCTTTGACTAAGCGGAACCGGAAACTAGCATATCAGCACGTACTATACACATCTTAATTTGTTAGCAACAACCCAAGGGATTTCCAGGTGGTCCTGCGGGATGGGCTGCGCGCGGCTGATCCAGGGTCGCATCTGGCGGTCGTGAGTTCAAGTCTCAATATGTTATTAAAGGGGTTATTCTCGAACGGCTTGGGGGTCGAATAACTTCTCCCCCGATTGAGATTTGAACTCGGGCCGGGAAGAAAATCCCAGCCACGCCGAACATTTTTGTTGGTTTAATTAATCGATTGACTTATTTAGTTCTAATTTTTTGGGTTTTTTTTTTAAGCCGCTTTGGTTTATTTTTTATTTTTTTATTGATTGATTGATTTTTTAAATTTCTTTTTCTTTTTATTTCTTGGTCTTCTTCGTTTTTTTTCCAAGCTGTTCGGTGCCGCAATAGTTTTTCTTAAATTGATTGACTGATTTTTGGATTTTTTGGATTTTTTCCAATTTGTTTGTATTTTGCTGTCGCTGTTGTGGTTGATGTTTCGGGTAAACGTTTCCCGTATTGCCGTCCATCTAACAGATTTATTTTCTGCGTTATCGAGACTTGTTTGCTTTCAGTCTAAGCTTTGCTTTTCCCGAACTTTAAGAGTTTTAAGACCGAGGCAGTTCAGGGCCTAAACGATTTGTTAGTGGGAAGCAATTCCATGACTCGGTTTTCCAGCGGCCAATAGCGACATAAACGATTAACATGGGCCAACCTCTGGCTTAGGCAGAATACATATTGGCTGGTTTTCTTGAAATGTCGTTGATTGAGGATGTAGAAGGCTTTACGCGACCTCGAGAGAAGTGGCCGATCAGCTCAGCTACATCGTGTATGGATAAATTCTAGCAAACACCGCATAGGAAAACACCCGTTCTCGTTCGCAGTGAGTCCACCAACTGTAAGCAAATCTTAAGTTGTGCGGTACCGCTTAACTTGGCAGACATAGCGATATCTTTGAATTGAATAAGCGCGCAATGACAAGCAGCATTCGCCAACGATACTCGGCAATTACAATTAGTTTTGAAGTGTATGTCTGTTTTCAAATTTCCAACCGTTACCTTTTGGCTTGCTAACTGTTTGGAATCCTGTCCGAATACGCCTCAATTTGGGCTGAAAAATGCGCAATTCTGGCTGACGACGGTAAGGAATATATAACGCTGGAGTTTCTAGCCTCAGGTCTATAACTAGCAGAATACAGTCCCACTCTTTGACTAAGCGGAACCGGAAACTAGCATATCAGCACGTACTATACACATCTTAATTTGTTAGCAACAACCCAAGGGATTTCCAGGTGGTCCTGCGGGATGGGCTGCGCGCGGCTGATCCAGGGTCGCATCTGGCGGTCGTGAGTTCAAGTCTCAATATGTTATTAAAGGGGTTATTCTCGAACGGCTTGGGGGTCGAATAACTTCTCCCCCGATTGAGATTTGAACTCGGGCCGGGAAGAAAATCCCAGCCACGCCGAACATTTTTGTTGGTTTAATTAATCGATTGACTTATTTAGTTCTAATTTTTTGGGGTTTTTTTTTAAGCCGCTTTGGTTTATTTTTTATTTTTTTATTGATTGATTGATTTTTTAAATTTCTTTTTCTTTTTATTTCTTGGTCTTCTTCGTTTTTTTTCCAAGCTGTTCGGTGCCGCAATAGTTTTTCTTAAATTGATTGACTGATTTTTGGATTTTTTGGATTTTTTCCAATTTGTTTGTATTTTGCTGTCGCTGTTGTGGTTGATGTTTCGGGTAAACGTTTCCCGTATTGCCGTCCATCTAACAGATTTATTTTCTGCGTTATCGAGACTTGTTTGCTTTCAGTCTAAGCTTTGCTTTTCCCGAACTTTAAGAGTTTTAAGACCGAGGCAGTTCAGGGCCTAAACGATTTGTTAGTGGGAAGCAATTCCATGACTCGGTTTTCCAGCGGCCAATAGCGACATAAACGATTAACATGGGCCAACCTCTGGCTTAGGCAGAATACATATTGGCTGGTTTTCTTGAAATGTCGTTGATTGAGGATGTAGAAGGCTTTACGCGACCTCGAGAGAAGTGGCCGATCAGCTCAGCTACATCGTGTATGGATAAATTCTAGCAAACACCGCATAGGAAAACACCCGTTCTCGTTCGCAGTAAGTCCACCAACTGTAAGCAAATCTTAAGTTGTGCGGTACCGCTTAACTTGGCAGACATAGCGATATCTTTGAATTGAATAAGCGCGCAATGACAAGCAGCATTCGCCAACGATACTCGGCAATTACAATTAGTTTTGAAGTGTATGTCTGTTTTCAAATTTCCAACCGTTACCTTTTGGCTTGCTAACTGTTTGGAATCCTGTCCGAATACGCCTCAATTTGGGCTGAAAAATGCGCAATTCTGGCTGACGACGGTAAGGAATATATAACGCTGGAGTTTCTAGCCTCAGGTCTATAACTAGCAGAATACAGTCCCACTCTTTGACTAAGCGGAACCGGAAACTAGCATATCAGCACGTACTATACACATCTTAATTTGTTAGCAACAACCCAAGGGATTTCCAGGTGGTCCTGCGGGATGGGCTGCGCGCGGCTGATCCAGGGTCGCATCTGGCGGTCGTGAGTTCAAGTCTCAATATGTTATTAAAGGGGTTATTCTCGAACGGCTTGGGGGTCGAATAACTTCTCCCCCGATTGAGATTTGAACTCGGGCCGGGAAGAAAATCCCAGCCACGCCGAACATTTTTGTTGGTTTAATTAATCGATTGACTTATTTAGTTCTAATTTTTTGGGGTTTTTTTTTAAGCCGCTTTGGTTTATTTTTTATTTTTTTATTGATTGATTGATTTTTTAAATTTCTTTTTCTTTTTATTTCTTGGTCTTCTTCGTTTTTTTTCCAAGCTGTTCGGTGCCGCAATAGTTTTTCTTAAATTGATTGACTGATTTTTGGATTTTTTGGATTTTTTCCAATTTGTTTGTATTTTGCTGTCGCTGTTGTGGTTGATGTTTCGGGTAAACGTTTCCCGTATTGCCGTCCATCTAACAGATTTATTTTCTGCGTTATCGAGACTTGTTTGCTTTCAGTCTAAGCTTTGCTTTTCCCGAACTTTAAGAGTTTTAAGACCGAGGCAGTTCAGGGCCTAAACGATTTGTTAGTGGGAAGCAATTCCATGACTCGGTTTTCCAGCGGCCAATAGCGACATAAACGATTAACATGGGCCAACCTCTGGCTTAGGCAGAATACATATTGGCTGGTTTTCTTGAAATGTCGTTGATTGAGGATGTAGAAGGCTTTACGCGACCTCGAGAGAAGTGGCCGATCAGCTCAGCTACATCGTGTATGGATAAATTCTAGCAAACACCGCATAGGAAAACACCCGTTCTCGTTCGCAGTGAGTCCACCAACTGTAAGCAAATCTTAAGTTGTGCGGTACCGCTTAACTTGGCAGACATAGCGATATCTTTGAATTGAATAAGCGCGCAATGACAAGCAGCATTCGCCAACGATACTCGGCAATTACAATTAGTTTTGAAGTGTATGTCTGTTTTCAAATTTCCAAGCGTTACCTTTTGGCTTGCTAACTGTTTGGAATCCTGTCCGAATACGCCTCAATTTGGGCTGAAAAATGCGCAATTCTGGCTGACGACGGTAAGGAATATATAACGCTGGAGTTTCTAGCCTCAGGTCTATAACTAGCAGAATACAGTCCCACTCTTTGACTAAGCGGAACCGGAAACTAGCATATCAGCACGTACTATACACATCTTAATTTGTTAGCAACAACCCAAGGGATTTCCAGGTGGTCCTGCGGGATGGGCTGCGCGCGGCTGATCCAGGGTCGCATCTGGCGGTCGTGAGTTCAAGTCTCAATATGTTATTAAAGGGGTTATTCTCGAACGGCTTGGGGGTCGAATAACTTCTCCCCCGATTGAGATTTGAACTCGGGCCGGGAAGAAAATCCCAGCCACGCCGAACATTTTTGTTGGTTTAATTAATCGATTGACTTATTTAGTTCTAATTTTTTGGGGTTTTTTTTTAAGCCGCTTTGGTTTATTTTTTATTTTTTTATTGATTGATTGATTTTTTAAATTTCTTTTTCTTTTTATTTCTTGGTCTTCTTCGTTTTTTTTCCAAGCTGTTCGGTGCCGCAATAGTTTTTCTTAAATTGATTGACTGATTTTTGGATTTTTTGGATTTTTTCCAATTTGTTTGTATTTTGCTGTCGCTGTTGTGGTTGATGTTTCGGGTAAACGTTTCCCGTATTGCCGTCCATCTAACAGATTTATTTTCTGCGTTATCGAGACTTGTTTGCTTTCAGTCTAAGCTTTGCTTTTCCCGAACTTTAAGAGTTTTAAGACCGAGGCAGTTCAGGGCCTAAACGATTTGTTAGTGGGAAGCAATTCCATGACTCGGTTTTCCAGCGGCCAATAGCGACATAAACGATTAACATGGGCCAACCTCTGGCTTAGGCAGAATACATATTGGCTGGTTTTCTTGAAATGTCGTTGATTGAGGATGTAGAAGGCTTTACGCGACCTCGAGAGAAGTGGCCGATCAGCTCAGCTACATCGTGTATGGATAAATTCTAGCAAACACCGCATAGGAAAACACCCGTTCTCGTTCGCAGTGAGTCCACCAACTGTAAGCAAATCTTAAGTTGTGCGGTACCGCTTAACTTGGCAGACATAGCGATATCTTTGAATTGAATAAGCGCGCAATGACAAGCAGCATTCGCCAACGATACTCGGCAATTACAATTAGTTTTGAAGTGTATGTCTGTTTTCAAATTTCCAACCGTTACCTTTTGGCTTGCTAACTGTTTGGAATCCTGTCCGAATACGCCTCAATTTGGGCTGAAAAATGCGCAATTCTGGCTGACGACGGTAAGGAATATATAACGCTGGAGTTTCTAGCCTCAGGTCTATAACTAGCAGAATACAGTCCCACTCTTTGACTAAGCGGAACCGGAAACTAGCATATCAGCACGTACTATACACATCTTAATTTGTTAGCAACAACCCAAGGGATTTCCAGGTGGTCCTGCGGGATGGGCTGCGCGCGGCTGATCCAGGGTCGCATCTGGCGGTCGTGAGTTCAAGTCTCAATATGTTATTAAAGGGGTTATTCTCGAACGGCTTGGGGGTCGAATAACTTCTCCCCCGATTGAGATTTGAACTCGGGCCGGGAAGAAAATCCCAGCCACGCCGAACATTTTTGTTGGTTTAATTAATCGATTGACTTATTTAGTTCTAATTTTTTGGGGTTTTTTTTTAAGCCGCTTTGGTTTATTTTTTATTTTTTTATTGATTGATTGATTTTTTAAATTTCTTTTTCTTTTTATTTCTTGGTCTTCTTCGTTTTTTTTCCAAGCTGTTCGGTGCCGCAATAGTTTTTCTTAAATTGATTGACTGATTTTTGGATTTTTTGGATTTTTTCCAATTTGTTTGTATTTTGCTGTCGCTGTTGTGGTTGATGTTTCGGGTAAACGTTTCCCGTATTGCCGTCCATCTAACAGATTTATTTTCTGCGTTATCGAGACTTGTTTGCTTTCAGTCTAAGCTTTGCTTTTCCCGAACTTTAAGAGTTTTAAGACCGAGGCAGTTCAGGGCCTAAACGATTTGTTAGTGGGAAGCAATTCCATGACTCGGTTTTCCAGCGGCCAATAGCGACATAAACGATTAACATGGGCCAACCTCTGGCTTAGGCAGAATACATATTGGCTGGTTTTCTTGAAATGTCGTTGATTGAGGATGTAGAAGGCTTTACGCGACCTCGAGAGAAGTGGCCGATCAGCTCAGCTACATCGTGTATGGATAAATTCTAGCAAACACCGCATAGGAAAACACCCGTTCTCGTTCGCAGTGAGTCCACCAACTGTAAGCAAATCTTAAGTTGTGCGGTACCGCTTAACTTGGCAGACATAGCGATATCTTTGAATTGAATAAGCGCGCAATGACAAGCAGCATTCGCCAACGATACTCGGCAATTACAATTAGTTTTGAAGTGTATGTCTGTTTTCAAATTTCCAACCGTTACCTTTTGGCTTGCTAACTGTTTGGAATCCTGTCCGAATACGCCTCAATTTGGGCTGAAAAATGCGCAATTCTGGCTGACGACGGTAAGGAATATATAACGCTGGAGTTTCTAGCCTCAGGTCTATAACTAGCAGAATACAGTCCCACTCTTTGACTAAGCGGAACCGGAAACTAGCATATCAGCACGTACTATACACATCTTAATTTGTTAGCAACAACCCAAGGGATTTCCAGGTGGTCCTGCGGGATGGGCTGCGCGCGGCTGATCCAGGGTCGCATCTGGCGGTCGTGAGTTCAAGTCTCAATATGTTATTAAAGGGGTTATTCTCGAACGGCTTGGGGGTCGAATAACTTCTCCCCCGATTGAGATTTGAACTCGGGCCGGGAAGAAAATCCCAGCCACGCCGAACATTTTTGTTGGTTTAATTAATCGATTGACTTATTTAGTTCTAATTTTTTGGGGTTTTTTTTTAAGCCGCTTTGGTTTATTTTTTATTTTTTTATTGATTGATTGATTTTTTAAATTTCTTTTTCTTTTTATTTCTTGGTCTTCTTCGTTTTTTTTCCAAGCTGTTCGGTGCCGCAATAGTTTTTCTTAAATTGATTGACTGATTTTTGGATTTTTTGGATTTTTTCCAATTTGTTTGTATTTTGCTGTCGCTGTTGTGGTTGATGTTTCGGGTAAACGTTTCCCGTATTGCCGTCCATCTAACAGATTTATTTTCTGCGTTATCGAGACTTGTTTGCTTTCAGTCTAAGCTTTGCTTTTCCCGAACTTTAAGAGTTTTAAGACCGAGGCAGTTCAGGGCCTAAACGATTTGTTAGTGGGAAGCAATTCCATGACTCGGTTTTCCAGCGGCCAATAGCGACATAAACGATTAACATGGGCCAACCTCTGGCTTAGGCAGAATACATATTGGCTGGTTTTCTTGAAATGTCGTTGATTGAGGATGTAGAAGGCTTTACGCGACCTCGAGAGAAGTGGCCGATCAGCTCAGCTACATCGTGTATGGATAAATTCTAGCAAACACCGCATAGGAAAACACCCGTTCTCGTTCGCAGTGAGTCCACCAACTGTAAGCAAATCTTAAGTTGTGCGGTACCGCTTAACTTGGCAGACATAGCGATATCTTTGAATTGAATAAGCGCGCAATGACAAGCAGCATTCGCCAACGATACTCGGCAATTACAATTAGTTTTGAAGTGTATGTCTGTTTTCAAATTTCCAACCGTTACCTTTTGGCTTGCTAACTGTTTGGAATCCTGTCCGAATACGCCTCAATTTGGGCTGAAAAATGCGCAATTCTGGCTGACGACGGTAAGGAATATATAACGCTGGAGTTTCTAGCCTCAGGTCTATAACTAGCAGAATACAGTCCCACTCTTTGACTAAGCGGAACCGGAAACTAGCATATCAGCACGTACTATACACATCTTAATTTGTTAGCAACAACCCAAGGGATTTCCAGGTGGTCCTGCGGGATGGGCTGCGCGCGGCTGATCCAGGGTCGCATCTGGCGGTCGTGAGTTCAAGTCTCAATATGTTATTAAAGGGGTTATTCTCGAACGGCTTGGGGGTCGAATAACTTCTCCCCCGATTGAGATTTGAACTCGGGCCGGGAAGAAAATCCCAGCCACGCCGAACATTTTTGTTGGTTTAATTAATCGATTGACTTATTTAGTTCTAATTTTTTGGGGTTTTTTTTTAAGCCGCTTTGGTTTATTTTTTATTTTTTTATTGATTGATTGATTTTTTAAATTTCTTTTTCTTTTTATTTCTTGGTCTTCTTCGTTTTTTTTCCAAGCTGTTCGGTGCCGCAATAGTTTTTCTTAAATTGATTGACTGATTTTTGGATTTTTTGGATTTTTTCCAATTTGTTTGTATTTTGCTGTCGCTGTTGTGGTTGATGTTTCGGGTAAACGTTTCCCGTATTGCCGTCCATCTAACAGATTTATTTTCTGCGTTATCGAGACTTGTTTGCTTTCAGTCTAAGCTTTGCTTTTCCCGAACTTTAAGAGTTTTAAGACCGAGGCAGTTCAGGGCCTAAACGATTTGTTAGTGGGAAGCAATTCCATGACTCGGTTTTCCAGCGGCCAATAGCGACATAAACGATTAACATGGGCCAACCTCTGGCTTAGGCAGAATACATATTGGCTGGTTTTCTTGAAATGTCGTTGATTGAGGATGTAGAAGGCTTTACGCGACCTCGAGAGAAGTGGCCGATCAGCTCAGCTACATCGTGTATGGATAAATTCTAGCAAACACCGCATAGGAAAACACCCGTTCTCGTTCGCAGTGAGTCCACCAACTGTAAGCAAATCTTAAGTTGTGCGGTACCGCTTAACTTGGCAGACATAGCGATATCTTTGAATTGAATAAGCGCGCAATGACAAGCAGCATTCGCCAACGATACTCGGCAATTACAATTAGTTTTGAAGTGTATGTCTGTTTTCAAATTTCCAACCGTTACCTTTTGGCTTGCTAACTGTTTGGAATCCTGTCCGAATACGCCTCAATTTGGGCTGAAAAATGCGCAATTCTGGCTGACGACGGTAAGGAATATATAACGCTGGAGTTTCTAGCCTCAGGTCTATAACTAGCAGAATACAGTCCCACTCTTTGACTAAGCGGAACCGGAAACTAGCATATCAGCACGTACTATACACATCTTAATTTGTTAGCAACAACCCAAGGGATTTCCAGGTGGTCCTGCGGGATGGGCTGCGCGCGGCTGATCCAGGGTCGCATCTGGCGGTCGTGAGTTCAAGTCTCAATATGTTATTAAAGGGGTTATTCTCGAACGGCTTGGGGGTCGAATAACTTCTCCCCCGATTGAGATTTGAACTCGGGCCGGGAAGAAAATCCCAGCCACGCCGAACATTTTTGTTGGTTTAATTAATCGATTGACTTATTTAGTTCTAATTTTTTGGGGTTTTTTTTTAAGCCGCTTTGGTTTATTTTTTATTTTTTTATTGATTGATTGATTTTTTAAATTTCTTTTTCTTTTTATTTCTTGGTCTTCTTCGTTTTTTTTCCAAGCTGTTCGGTGCCGCAATAGTTTTTCTTAAATTGATTGACTGATTTTTGGATTTTTTGGATTTTTTCCAATTTGTTTGTATTTTGCTGTCGCTGTTGTGGTTGATGTTTCGGGTAAACGTTTCCCGTATTGCCGTCCATCTAACAGATTTATTTTCTGCGTTATCGAGACTTGTTTGCTTTCAGTCTAAGCTTTGCTTTTCCCGAACTTTAAGAGTTTTAAGACCGAGGCAGTTCAGGGCCTAAACGATTTGTTAGTGGGAAGCAATTCCATGACTCGGTTTTCCAGCGGCCAATAGCGACATAAACGATTAACATGGGCCAACCTCTGGCTTAGGCAGAATACATATTGGCTGGTTTTCTTGAAATGTCGTTGATTGAGGATGTAGAAGGCTTTACGCGACCTCGAGAGAAGTGGCCGATCAGCTCAGCTACATCGTGTATGGATAAATTCTAGCAAACACCGCATAGGAAAACACCCGTTCTCGTTCGCAGTGAGTCCACCAACTGTAAGCAAATCTTAAGTTGTGCGGTACCGCTTAACTTGGCAGACATAGCGATATCTTTGAATTGAATAAGCGCGCAATGACAAGCAGCATTCGCCAACGATACTCGGCAATTACAATTAGTTTTGAAGTGTATGTCTGTTTTCAAATTTCCAACCGTTACCTTTTGGCTTGCTAACTGTTTGGAATCCTGTCCGAATACGCCTCAATTTGGGCTGAAAAATGCGCAATTCTGGCTGACGACGGTAAGGAATATATAACGCTGGAGTTTCTAGCCTCAGGTCTATAACTAGCAGAATACAGTCCCACTCTTTGACTAAGCGGAACCGGAAACTAGCATATCAGCACGTACTATACACATCTTAATTTGTTAGCAACAACCCAAGGGATTTCCAGGTGGTCCTGCGGGATGGGCTGCGCGCGGCTGATCCAGGGTCGCATCTGGCGGTCGTGAGTTCAAGTCTCAATATGTTATTAAAGGGGTTATTCTCGAACGGCTTGGGGGTCGAATAACTTCTCCCCCGATTGAGATTTGAACTCGGGCCGGGAAGAAAATCCCAGCCACGCCGAACATTTTTGTTGGTTTAATTAATCGATTGACTTATTTAGTTCTAATTTTTTGGGGTTTTTTTTTAAGCCGCTTTGGTTTATTTTTTATTTTTTTATTGATTGATTGATTTTTTAAATTTCTTTTTCTTTTTATTTCTTGGTCTTCTTCGTTTTTTTTCCAAGCTGTTCGGTGCCGCAATAGTTTTTCTTAAATTGATTGACTGATTTTTGGATTTTTTGGATTTTTTCCAATTTGTTTGTATTTTGCTGTCGCTGTTGTGGTTGATGTTTCGGGTAAACGTTTCCCGTATTGCCGTCCATCTAACAGATTTATTTTCTGCGTTATCGAGACTTGTTTGCTTTCAGTCTAAGCTTTGCTTTTCCCGAACTTTAAGAGTTTTAAGACCGAGGCAGTTCAGGGCCTAAACGATTTGTTAGTGGGAAGCAATTCCATGACTCGGTTTTCCAGCGGCCAATAGCGACATAAACGATTAACATGGGCCAACCTCTGGCTTAGGCAGAATACATATTGGCTGGTTTTCTTGAAATGTCGTTGATTGAGGATGTAGAAGGCTTTACGCGACCTCGAGAGAAGTGGCCGATCAGCTCAGCTACATCGTGTATGGATAAATTCTAGCAAACACCGCATAGGAAAACACCCGTTCTCGTTCGCAGTGAGTCCACCAACTGTAAGCAAATCTTAAGTTGTGCGGTACCGCTTAACTTGGCAGACATAGCGATATCTTTGAATTGAATAAGCGCGCAATGACAAGCAGCATTCGCCAACGATACTCGGCAATTACAATTAGTTTTGAAGTGTATGTCTGTTTTCAAATTTCCAACCGTTACCTTTTGGCTTGCTAACTGTTTGGAATCCTGTCCGAATACGCCTCAATTTGGGCTGAAAAATGCGCAATTCTGGCTGACGACGGTAAGGAATATATAACGCTGGAGTTTCTAGCCTCAGGTCTATAACTAGCAGAATACAGTCCCACTCTTTGACTAAGCGGAACCGGAAACTAGCATATCAGCACGTACTATACACATCTTAATTTGTTAGCAACAACCCAAGGGATTTCCAGGTGGTCCTGCGGGATGGGCTGCGCGCGGCTGATCCAGGGTCGCATCTGGCGGTCGTGAGTTCAAGTCTCAATATGTTATTAAAGGGGTTATTCTCGAACGGCTTGGGGGTCGAATAACTTCTCCCCCGATTGAGATTTGAACTCGGGCCGGGAAGAAAATCCCAGCCACGCCGAACATTTTTGTTGGTTTAATTAATCGATTGACTTATTTAGTTCTAATTTTTTGGGGTTTTTTTTTAAGCCGCTTTGGTTTATTTTTTATTTTTTTATTGATTGATTGATTTTTTAAATTTCTTTTTCTTTTTATTTCTTGGTCTTCTTCGTTTTTTTTCCAAGCTGTTCGGTGCCGCAATAGTTTTTCTTAAATTGATTGACTGATTTTTGGATTTTTTGGATTTTTTCCAATTTGTTTGTATTTTGCTGTCGCTGTTGTGGTTGATGTTTCGGGTAAACGTTTCCCGTATTGCCGTCCATCTAACAGATTTATTTTCTGCGTTATCGAGACTTGTTTGCTTTCAGTCTAAGCTTTGCTTTTCCCGAACTTTAAGAGTTTTAAGACCGAGGCAGTTCAGGGCCTAAACGATTTGTTAGTGGGAAGCAATTCCATGACTCGGTTTTCCAGCGGCCAATAGCGACATAAACGATTAACATGGGCCAACCTCTGGCTTAGGCAGAATACATATTGGCTGGTTTTCTTGAAATGTCGTTGATTGAGGATGTAGAAGGCTTTACGCGACCTCGAGAGAAGTGGCCGATCAGCTCAGCTACATCGTGTATGGATAAATTCTAGCAAACACCGCATAGGAAAACACCCGTTCTCGTTCGCAGTGAGTCCACCAACTGTAAGCAAATCTTAAGTTGTGCGGTACCGCTTAACTTGGCAGACATAGCGATATCTTTGAATTGAATAAGCGCGCAATGACAAGCAGCATTCGCCAACGATACTCGGCAATTACAATTAGTTTTGAAGTGTATGTCTGTTTTCAAATTTCCAACCGTTACCTTTTGGCTTGCTAACTGTTTGGAATCCTGTCCGAATACGCCTCAATTTGGGCTGAAAAATGCGCAATTCTGGCTGACGACGGTAAGGAATATATAACGCTGGAGTTTCTAGCCTCAGGTCTATAACTAGCAGAATACAGTCCCACTCTTTGACTAAGCGGAACCGGAAACTAGCATATCAGCACGTACTATACACATCTTAATTTGTTAGCAACAACCCAAGGGATTTCCAGGTGGTCCTGCGGGATGGGCTGCGCGCGGCTGATCCAGGGTCGCATCTGGCGGTCGTGAGTTCAAGTCTCAATATGTTATTAAAGGGGTTATTCTCGAACGGCTTGGGGGTCGAATAACTTCTCCCCCGATTGAGATTTGAACTCGGGCCGGGAAGAAAATCCCAGCCACGCCGAACATTTTTGTTGGTTTAATTAATCGATTGACTTATTTAGTTCTAATTTTTTGGGGTTTTTTTTTAAGCCGCTTTGGTTTATTTTTTATTTTTTTATTGATTGATTGATTTTTTAAATTTCTTTTTCTTTTTATTTCTTGGTCTTCTTCGTTTTTTTTCCAAGCTGTTCGGTGCCGCAATAGTTTTTCTTAAATTGATTGACTGATTTTTGGATTTTTTGGATTTTTTCCAATTTGTTTGTATTTTGCTGTCGCTGTTGTGGTTGATGTTTCGGGTAAACGTTTCCCGTATTGCCGTCCATCTAACAGATTTATTTTCTGCGTTATCGAGACTTGTTTGCTTTCAGTCTAAGCTTTGCTTTTCCCGAACTTTAAGAGTTTTAAGACCGAGGCAGTTCAGGGCCTAAACGATTTGTTAGTGGGAAGCAATTCCATGACTCGGTTTTCCAGCGGCCAATAGCGACATAAACGATTAACATGGGCCAACCTCTGGCTTAGGCAGAATACATATTGGCTGGTTTTCTTGAAATGTCGTTGATTGAGGATGTAGAAGGCTTTACGCGACCTCGAGAGAAGTGGCCGATCAGCTCAGCTACATCGTGTATGGATAAATTCTAGCAAACACCGCATAGGAAAACACCCGTTCTCGTTCGCAGTGAGTCCACCAACTGTAAGCAAATCTTAAGTTGTGCGGTACCGCTTAACTTGGCAGACATAGCGATATCTTTGAATTGAATAAGCGCGCAATGACAAGCAGCATTCGCCAACGATACTCGGCAATTACAATTAGTTTTGAAGTGTATGTCTGTTTTCAAATTTCCAACCGTTACCTTTTGGCTTGCTAACTGTTTGGAATCCTGTCCGAATACGCCTCAATTTGGGCTGAAAAATGCGCAATTCTGGCTGACGACGGTAAGGAATATATAACGCTGGAGTTTCTAGCCTCAGGTCTATAACTAGCAGAATACAGTCCCACTCTTTGACTAAGCGGAACCGGAAACTAGCATATCAGCACGTACTATACACATCTTAATTTGTTAGCAACAACCCAAGGGATTTCCAGGTGGTCCTGCGGGATGGGCTGCGCGCGGCTGATCCAGGGTCGCATCTGGCGGTCGTGAGTTCAAGTCTCAATATGTTATTAAAGGGGTTATTCTCGAACGGCTTGGGGGTCGAATAACTTCTCCCCCGATTGAGATTTGAACTCGGGCCGGGAAGAAAATCCCAGCCACGCCGAACATTTTTGTTGGTTTAATTAATCGATTGACTTATTTAGTTCTAATTTTTTGGGGTTTTTTTTTAAGCCGCTTTGGTTTATTTTTTATTTTTTTATTGATTGATTGATTTTTTAAATTTCTTTTTCTTTTTATTTCTTGGTCTTCTTCGTTTTTTTTCCAAGCTGTTCGGTGCCGCAATAGTTTTTCTTAAATTGATTGACTGATTTTTGGATTTTTTGGATTTTTTCCAATTTGTTTGTATTTTGCTGTCGCTGTTGTGGTTGATGTTTCGGGTAAACGTTTCCCGTATTGCCGTCCATCTAACAGATTTATTTTCTGCGTTATCGAGACTTGTTTGCTTTCAGTCTAAGCTTTGCTTTTCCCGAACTTTAAGAGTTTTAAGACCGAGGCAGTTCAGGGCCTAAACGATTTGTTAGTGGGAAGCAATTCCATGACTCGGTTTTCCAGCGGCCAATAGCGACATAAACGATTAACATGGGCCAACCTCTGGCTTAGGCAGAATACATATTGGCTGGTTTTCTTGAAATGTCGTTGATTGAGGATGTAGAAGGCTTTACGCGACCTCGAGAGAAGTGGCCGATCAGCTCAGCTACATCGTGTATGGATAAATTCTAGCAAACACCGCATAGGAAAACACCCGTTCTCGTTCGCAGTGAGTCCACCAACTGTAAGCAAATCTTAAGTTGTGCGGTACCGCTTAACTTGGCAGACATAGCGATATCTTTGAATTGAATAAGCGCGCAATGACAAGCAGCATTCGCCAACGATACTCGGCAATTACAATTAGTTTTGAAGTGTATGTCTGTTTTCAAATTTCCAACCGTTACCTTTTGGCTTGCTAACTGTTTGGAATCCTGTCCGAATACGCCTCAATTTGGGCTGAAAAATGCGCAATTCTGGCTGACGACGGTAAGGAATATATAACGCTGGAGTTTCTAGCCTCAGGTCTATAACTAGCAGAATACAGTCCCACTCTTTGACTAAGCGGAACCGGAAACTAGCATATCAGCACGTACTATACACATCTTAATTTGTTAGCAACAACCCAAGGGATTTCCAGGTGGTCCTGCGGGATGGGCTGCGCGCGGCTGATCCAGGGTCGCATCTGGCGGTCGTGAGTTCAAGTCTCAATATGTTATTAAAGGGGTTATTCTCGAACGGCTTGGGGGTCGAATAACTTCTCCCCCGATTGAGATTTGAACTCGGGCCGGGAAGAAAATCCCAGCCACGCCGAACATTTTTGTTGGTTTAATTAATCGATTGACTTATTTAGTTCTAATTTTTTGGGGTTTTTTTTTAAGCCGCTTTGGTTTATTTTTTATTTTTTTATTGATTGATTGATTTTTTAAATTTCTTTTTCTTTTTATTTCTTGGTCTTCTTCGTTTTTTTTCCAAGCTGTTCGGTGCCGCAATAGTTTTTCTTAAATTGATTGACTGATTTTTGGATTTTTTGGATTTTTTCCAATTTGTTTGTATTTTGCTGTCGCTGTTGTGGTTGATGTTTCGGGTAAACGTTTCCCGTATTGCCGTCCATCTAACAGATTTATTTTCTGCGTTATCGAGACTTGTTTGCTTTCAGTCTAAGCTTTGCTTTTCCCGAACTTTAAGAGTTTTAAGACCGAGGCAGTTCAGGGCCTAAACGATTTGTTAGTGGGAAGCAATTCCATGACTCGGTTTTCCAGCGGCCAATAGCGACATAAACGATTAACATGGGCCAACCTCTGGCTTAGGCAGAATACATATTGGCTGGTTTTCTTGAAATGTCGTTGATTGAGGATGTAGAAGGCTTTACGCGACCTCGAGAGAAGTGGCCGATCAGCTCAGCTACATCGTGTATGGATAAATTCTAGCAAACACCGCATAGGAAAACACCCGTTCTCGTTCGCAGTGAGTCCACCAACTGTAAGCAAATCTTAAGTTGTGCGGTACCGCTTAACTTGGCAGACATAGCGATATCTTTGAATTGAATAAGCGCGCAATGACAAGCAGCATTCGCCAACGATACTCGGCAATTACAATTAGTTTTGAAGTGTATGTCTGTTTTCAAATTTCCAACCGTTACCTTTTGGCTTGCTAACTGTTTGGAATCCTGTCCGAATACGCCTCAATTTGGGCTGAAAAATGCGCAATTCTGGCTGACGACGGTAAGGAATATATAACGCTGGAGTTTCTAGCCTCAGGTCTATAACTAGCAGAATACAGTCCCACTCTTTGACTAAGCGGAACCGGAAACTAGCATATCAGCACGTACTATACACATCTTAATTTGTTAGCAACAACCCAAGGGATTTCCAGGTGGTCCTGCGGGATGGGCTGCGCGCGGCTGATCCAGGGTCGCATCTGGCGGTCGTGAGTTCAAGTCTCAATATGTTATTAAAGGGGTTATTCTCGAACGGCTTGGGGGTCGAATAACTTCTCCCCCGATTGAGATTTGAACTCGGGCCGGGAAGAAAATCCCAGCCACGCCGAACATTTTTGTTGGTTTAATTAATCGATTGACTTATTTAGTTCTAATTTTTTGGGGTTTTTTTTTAAGCCGCTTTGGTTTATTTTTTATTTTTTTATTGATTGATTGATTTTTTAAATTTCTTTTTCTTTTTATTTCTTGGTCTTCTTCGTTTTTTTTCCAAGCTGTTCGGTGCCGCAATAGTTTTTCTTAAATTGATTGACTGATTTTTGGATTTTTTGGATTTTTTCCAATTTGTTTGTATTTTGCTGTCGCTGTTGTGGTTGATGTTTCGGGTAAACGTTTCCCGTATTGCCGTCCATCTAACAGATTTATTTTCTGCGTTATCGAGACTTGTTTGCTTTCAGTCTAAGCTTTGCTTTTCCCGAACTTTAAGAGTTTTAAGACCGAGGCAGTTCAGGGCCTAAACGATTTGTTAGTGGGAAGCAATTCCATGACTCGGTTTTCCAGCGGCCAATAGCGACATAAACGATTAACATGGGCCAACCTCTGGCTTAGGCAGAATACATATTGGCTGGTTTTCTTGAAATGTCGTTGATTGAGGATGTAGAAGGCTTTACGCGACCTCGAGAGAAGTGGCCGATCAGCTCAGCTACATCGTGTATGGATAAATTCTAGCAAACACCGCATAGGAAAACACCCGTTCTCGTTCGCAGTGAGTCCACCAACTGTAAGCAAATCTTAAGTTGTGCGGTACCGCTTAACTTGGCAGACATAGCGATATCTTTGAATTGAATAAGCGCGCAATGACAAGCAGCATTCGCCAACGATACTCGGCAATTACAATTAGTTTTGAAGTGTATGTCTGTTTTCAAATTTCCAACCGTTACCTTTTGGCTTGCTAACTGTTTGGAATCCTGTCCGAATACGCCTCAATTTGGGCTGAAAAATGCGCAATTCTGGCTGACGACGGTAAGGAATATATAACGCTGGAGTTTCTAGCCTCAGGTCTATAACTAGCAGAATACAGTCCCACTCTTTGACTAAGCGGAACCGGAAACTAGCATATCAACACGTACTATACACATCTTAATTTGTTAGCAACAACCCAAGGGATTTCCAGGTGGTCCTGCGGGATGGGCTGCGCGCGGCTGATCCAGGGTCGCATCTGGCGGTCGTGAGTTCAAGTCTCAATATGTTATTAAAGGGGTTATTCTCGAACGGCTTGGGGGTCGAATAACTTCTCCCCCGATTGAGATTTGAACTCGGGCCGGGAAGAAAATCCCAGCCACGCCGAACATTTTTGTTGGTTTAATTAATCGATTGACTTATTTAGTTCTAATTTTTTGGGGTTTTTTTTTAAGCCGCTTTGGTTTATTTTTTATTTTTTTATTGATTGATTGATTTTTTAAATTTCTTTTTCTTTTTATTTCTTGGTCTTCTTCGTTTTTTCCAAGCTGTTCGGTGCCGCAATAGTTTTTCTTAAATTGATTGACTGATTTTTGGATTTTTTGGATTTTTTCCAATTTGTTTGTATTTTGCTGTCGCTGTTGTGGTTGATGTTTCGGGTAAACGTTTCCCGTATTGCCGTCCATCTAACAGATTTATTTTCTGCGTTATCGAGACTTGTTTGCTTTCAGTCTAAGCTTTGCTTTTCCCGAACTTTAAGAGTTTTAAGACCGAGGCAGTTCAGGGCCTAAACGATTTGTTAGTGGGAAGCAATTCCATGACTCGGTTTTCCAGCGGCCAATAGCGACATAAACGATTAACATGGGCCAAC
Source organism: Orbicella franksi (assembly GCF_964199315.1). Classification (NCBI taxonomy): domain Eukaryota; kingdom Metazoa; phylum Cnidaria; class Anthozoa; order Scleractinia; family Merulinidae; genus Orbicella; species Orbicella franksi. The sequence goes on from NW_027670836.1 coordinate 44,630, forward strand.
CTCTGGCTTAGGCAGAATACATATTGGCTGGTTTTCTTGAAATGTCGTTGATTGAGGATGTAGAAGGCTTTACGCGACCTCGAGAGAAGTGGCCGATCAGCTCAGCTACATCGTGTATGGATAAATTCTAGCAAACACCGCATAGGAAAACACCCGTTCTCGTTCGCAGTGAGTCCACCAACTGTAAGCAAATCTTAAGTTGTGCGGTACCGCTTAACTTGGCAGACATAGCGATATCTTTGAATTGAATAAGCGCGCAATGACAAGCAGCATTCGCCAACGATACTCGGCAATTACAATTAGTTTTGAAGTGTATGTCTGTTTTCAAATTTCCAACCGTTACCTTTTGGCTTGCTAACTGTTTGGAATCCTGTCCGAATACGCCTCAATTTGGGCTGAAAAATGCGCAATTCTGGCTGACGACGGTAAGGAATATATAACGCTGGAGTTTCTAGCCTCAGGTCTATAACTAGCAGAATACAGTCCCACTCTTTGACTAAGCGGAACCGGAAACTAGCATATCAGCACGTACTATACACATCTTAATTTGTTAGCAACAACCCAAGGGATTTCCAGGTGGTCCTGCGGGATGGGCTGCGCGCGGCTGATCCAGGGTCGCATCTGGCGGTCGTGAGTTCAAGTCTCAATATGTTATTAAAGGGGTTATTCTCGAACGGCTTGGGGGTCGAATAACTTCTCCCCCGATTGAGATTTGAACTCGGGCCGGGAAGAAAATCCCAGCCACGCCGAACATTTTTGTTGGTTTAATTAATCGATTGACTTATTTAGTTCTAATTTTTTGGGGTTTTTTTTTAAGCCGCTTTGGTTTATTTTTTATTTTTTTATTGATTGATTGATTTTTTAAATTTCTTTTTCTTTTTATTTCTTGGTCTTCTTCGTTTTTTTTCCAAGCTGTTCGGTGCCGCAATAGTTTTTCTTAAATTGATTGACTGATTTTTGGATTTTTTGGATTTTTTCCAATTTGTTTGTATTTTGCTGTCGCTGTTGTGGTTGATGTTTCGGGTAAACGTTTCCCGTATTGCCGTCCATCTAACAGATTTATTTTCTGCGTTATCGAGACTTGTTTGCTTTCAGTCTAAGCTTTGCTTTTCCCGAACTTTAAGAGTTTTAAGACCGAGGCAGTTCAGGGCCTAAACGATTTGTTAGTGGGAAGCAATTCCATGACTCGGTTTTCCAGCGGCCAATAGCGACATAAACGATTAACATGGGCCAACCTCTGGCTTAGGCAGAATACATATTGGCTGGTTTTCTTGAAATGTCGTTGATTGAGGATGTAGAAGGCTTTACGCGACCTCGAGAGAAGTGGCCGATCAGCTCAGCTACATCGTGTATGGATAAATTCTAGCAAACACCGCATAGGAAAACACCCGTTCTCGTTCGCAGTGAGTCCACCAACTGTAAGCAAATCTTAAGTTGTGCGGTACCGCTTAACTTGGCAGACATAGCGATATCTTTGAATTGAATAAGCGCGCAATGACAAGCAGCATTCGCCAACGATACTCGGCAATTACAATTAGTTTTGAAGTGTATGTCTGTTTTCAAATTTCCAACCGTTACCTTTTGGCTTGCTAACTGTTTGGAATCCTGTCCGAATACGCCTCAATTTGGGCTGAAAAATGCGCAATTCTGGCTGACGACGGTAAGGAATATATAACGCTGGAGTTTCTAGCCTCAGGTCTATAACTAGCAGAATACAGTCCCACTCTTTGACTAAGCGGAACCGGAAACTAGCATATCAGCACGTACTATACACATCTTAATTTGTTAGCAACAACCCAAGGGATTTCCAGGTGGTCCTGCGGGATGGGCTGCGCGCGGCTGATCCAGGGTCGCATCTGGCGGTCGTGAGTTCAAGTCTCAATATGTTATTAAAGGGGTTATTCTCGAACGGCTTGGGGGTCGAATAACTTCTCCCCCGATTGAGATTTGAACTCGGGCCGGGAAGAAAATCCCAGCCACGCCGAACATTTTTGTTGGTTTAATTAATCGATTGACTTATTTAGTTCTAATTTTTTGGGGTTTTTTTTTAAGCCGCTTTGGTTTATTTTTTATTTTTTTATTGATTGATTGATTTTTTAAATTTCTTTTTCTTTTTATTTCTTGGTCTTCTTCGTTTTTTTTCCAAGCTGTTCGGTGCCGCAATAGTTTTTCTTAAATTGATTGACTGATTTTTGGATTTTTTGGATTTTTTCCAATTTGTTTGTATTTTGCTGTCGCTGTTGTGGTTGATGTTTCGGGTAAACGTTTCCCGTATTGCCGTCCATCTAACAGATTTATTTTCTGCGTTATCGAGACTTGTTTGCTTTCAGTCTAAGCTTTGCTTTTCCCGAACTTTAAGAGTTTTAAGACCGAGGCAGTTCAGGGCCTAAACGATTTGTTAGTGGGAAGCAATTCCATGACTCGGTTTTCCAGCGGCCAATAGCGACATAAACGATTAACATGGGCCAACCTCTGGCTTAGGCAGAATACATATTGGCTGGTTTTCTTGAAATGTCGTTGATTGAGGATGTAGAAGGCTTTACGCGACCTCGAGAGAAGTGGCCGATCAGCTCAGCTACATCGTGTATGGATAAATTCTAGCAAACACCGCATAGGAAAACACCCGTTCTCGTTCGCAGTGAGTCCACCAACTGTAAGCAAATCTTAAGTTGTGCGGTACCGCTTAACTTGGCAGACATAGCGATATCTTTGAATTGAATAAGCGCGCAATGACAAGCAGCATTCGCCAACGATACTCGGCAATTACAATTAGTTTTGAAGTGTATGTCTGTTTTCAAATTTCCAACCGTTACCTTTTGGCTTGCTAACTGTTTGGAATCCTGTCCGAATACGCCTCAATTTGGGCTGAAAAATGCGCAATTCTGGCTGACGACGGTAAGGAATATATAACGCTGGAGTTTCTAGCCTCAGGTCTATAACTAGCAGAATACAGTCCCACTCTTTGACTAAGCGGAACCGGAAACTAGCATATCAGCACGTACTATACACATCTTAATTTGTTAGCAACAACCCAAGGGATTTCCAGGTGGTCCTGCGGGATGGGCTGCGCGCGGCTGATCCAGGGTCGCATCTGGCGGTCGTGAGTTCAAGTCTCAATATGTTATTAAAGGGGTTATTCTCGAACGGCTTGGGGGTCGAATAACTTCTCCCCCGATTGAGATTTGAACTCGGGCCGGGAAGAAAATCCCAGCCACGCCGAACATTTTTGTTGGTTTAATTAATCGATTGACTTATTTAGTTCTAATTTTTTGGGGTTTTTTTTTAAGCCGCTTTGGTTTATTTTTTATTTTTTTATTGATTGATTGATTTTTTAAATTTCTTTTTCTTTTTATTTCTTGGTCTTCTTCGTTTTTTTTCCAAGCTGTTCGGTGCCGCAATAGTTTTTCTTAAATTGATTGACTGATTTTTGGATTTTTTGGATTTTTTCCAATTTGTTTGTATTTTGCTGTCGCTGTTGTGGTTGATGTTTCGGGTAAACGTTTCCCGTATTGCCGTCCATCTAACAGATTTATTTTCTGCGTTATCGAGACTTGTTTGCTTTCAGTCTAAGCTTTGCTTTTCCCGAACTTTAAGAGTTTTAAGACCGAGGCAGTTCAGGGCCTAAACGATTTGTTAGTGGGAAGCAATTCCATGACTCGGTTTTCCAGCGGCCAATAGCGACATAAACGATTAACATGGGCCAACCTCTGGCTTAGGCAGAATACATATTGGCTGGTTTTCTTGAAATGTCGTTGATTGAGGATGTAGAAGGCTTTACGCGACCTCGAGAGAAGTGGCCGATCAGCTCAGCTACATCGTGTATGGATAAATTCTAGCAAACACCGCATAGGAAAACACCCGTTCTCGTTCGCAGTGAGTCCACCAACTGTAAGCAAATCTTAAGTTGTGCGGTACCGCTTAACTTGGCAGACATAGCGATATCTTTGAATTGAATAAGCGCGCAATGACAAGCAGCATTCGCCAACGATACTCGGCAATTACAATTAGTTTTGAAGTGTATGTCTGTTTTCAAATTTCCAACCGTTACCTTTTGGCTTGCTAACTGTTTGGAATCCTGTCCGAATACGCCTCAATTTGGGCTGAAAAATGCGCAATTCTGGCTGACGACGGTAAGGAATATATAACGCTGGAGTTTCTAGCCTCAGGTCTATAACTAGCAGAATACAGTCCCACTCTTTGACTAAGCGGAACCGGAAACTAGCATATCAGCACGTACTATACACATCTTAATTTGTTAGCAACAACCCAAGGGATTTCCAGGTGGTCCTGCGGGATGGGCTGCGCGCGGCTGATCCAGGGTCGCATCTGGCGGTCGTGAGTTCAAGTCTCAATATGTTATTAAAGGGGTTATTCTCGAACGGCTTGGGGGTCGAATAACTTCTCCCCCGATTGAGATTTGAACTCGGGCCGGGAAGAAAATCCCAGCCGCGCCGAACATTTTTGTTGGTTTAATTAATCGATTGACTTATTTAGTTCTAATTTTTTGGGGTTTTTTTTTAAGCCGCTTTGGTTTATTTTTTATTTTTTTATTGATTGATTGATTTTTTAAATTTCTTTTTCTTTTTATTTCTTGGTCTTCTTCGTTTTTTTTCCAAGCTGTTCGGTGCCGCAATAGTTTTTCTTAAATTGATTGACTGATTTTTGGATTTTTTGGATTTTTTCCAATTTGTTTGTATTTTGCTGTCGCTGTTGTGGTTGATGTTTCGGGTAAACGTTTCCCGTATTGCCGTCCATCTAACAGATTTATTTTCTGCGTTATCGAGACTTGTTTGCTTTCAGTCTAAGCTTTGCTTTTCCCGAACTTTAAGAGTTTTAAGACCGAGGCAGTTCAGGGCCTAAACGATTTGTTAGTGGGAAGCAATTCCATGACTCGGTTTTCCAGCGGCCAATAGCGACATAAACGATTAACATGGGCCAACCTCTGGCTTAGGCAGAATACATATTGGCTGGTTTTCTTGAAATGTCGTTGATTGAGGATGTAGAAGGCTTTACGCGACCTCGAGAGAAGTGGCCGATCAGCTCAGCTACATCGTGTATGGATAAATTCTAGCAAACACCGCATAGGAAAACACCCGTTCTCGTTCGCAGTGAGTCCACCAACTGTAAGCAAATCTTAAGTTGTGCGGTACCGCTTAACTTGGCAGACATAGCGATATCTTTGAATTGAATAAGCGCGCAATGACAAGCAGCATTCGCCAACGATACTCGGCAATTACAATTAGTTTTGAAGTGTATGTCTGTTTTCAAATTTCCAACCGTTACCTTTTGGCTTGCTAACTGTTTGGAATCCTGTCCGAATACGCCTCAATTTGGGCTGAAAAATGCGCAATTCTGGCTGACGACGGTAAGGAATATATAACGCTGGAGTTTCTAGCCTCAGGTCTATAACTAGCAGAATACAGTCCCACTCTTTGACTAAGCGGAACCGGAAACTAGCATATCAGCACGTACTATACACATCTTAATTTGTTAGCAACAACCCAAGGGATTTCCAGGTGGTCCTGCGGGATGGGCTGCGCGCGGCTGATCCAGGGTCGCATCTGGCGGTCGTGAGTTCAAGTCTCAATATGTTATTAAAGGGGTTATTCTCGAACGGCTTGGGGGTCGAATAACTTCTCCCCCGATTGAGATTTGAACTCGGGCCGGGAAGAAAATCCCAGCCACGCCGAACATTTTTGTTGGTTTAATTAATCGATTGACTTATTTAGTTCTAATTTTTTGGGGTTTTTTTTTAAGCCGCTTTGGTTTATTTTTTATTTTTTTATTGATTGATTGATTTTTTAAATTTCTTTTTCTTTTTATTTCTTGGTCTTCTTCGTTTTTTTTCCAAGCTGTTCGGTGCCGCAATAGTTTTTCTTAAATTGATTGACTGATTTTTGGATTTTTTGGATTTTTTCCAATTTGTTTGTATTTTGCTGTCGCTGTTGTGGTTGATGTTTCGGGTAAACGTTTCCCGTATTGCCGTCCATCTAACAGATTTATTTTCTGCGTTATCGAGACTTGTTTGCTTTCAGTCTAAGCTTTGCTTTTCCCGAACTTTAAGAGTTTTAAGACCGAGGCAGTTCAGGGCCTAAACGATTTGTTAGTGGGAAGCAATTCCATGACTCGGTTTTCCAGCGGCCAATAGCGACATAAACGATTAACATGGGCCAACCTCTGGCTTAGGCAGAATACATATTGGCTGGTTTTCTTGAAATGTCGTTGATTGAGGATGTAGAAGGCTTTACGCGACCTCGAGAGAAGTGGCCGATCAGCTCAGCTACATCGTGTATGGATAAATTCTAGCAAACACCGCATAGGAAAACACCCGTTCTCGTTCGCAGTGAGTCCACCAACTGTAAGCAAATCTTAAGTTGTGCGGTACCGCTTAACTTGGCAGACATAGCGATATCTTTGAATTGAATAAGCGCGCAATGACAAGCAGCATTCGCCAACGATACTCGGCAATTACAATTAGTTTTGAAGTGTATGTCTGTTTTCAAATTTCCAACCGTTACCTTTTGGCTTGCTAACTGTTTGGAATCCTGTCCGAATACGCCTCAATTTGGGCTGAAAAATGCGCAATTCTGGCTGACGACGGTAAGGAATATATAACGCTGGAGTTTCTAGCCTCAGGTCTATAACTAGCAGAATACAGTCCCACTCTTTGACTAAGCGGAACCGGAAACTAGCATATCAGCACGTACTATACACATCTTAATTTGTTAGCAACAACCCAAGGGATTTCCAGGTGGTCCTGCGGGATGGGCTGCGCGCGGCTGATCCAGGGTCGCATCTGGCGGTCGTGAGTTCAAGTCTCAATATGTTATTAAAGGGGTTATTCTCGAACGGCTTGGGGGTCGAATAACTTCTCCCCCGATTGAGATTTGAACTCGGGCCGGGAAGAAAATCCCAGCCACGCCGAACATTTTTGTTGGTTTAATTAATCGATTGACTTATTTAGTTCTAATTTTTTGGGGTTTTTTTTTAAGCCGCTTTGGTTTATTTTTTATTTTTTTATTGATTGATTGATTTTTTAAATTTCTTTTTCTTTTTATTTCTTGGTCTTCTTCGTTTTTTTTCCAAGCTGTTCGGTGCCGCAATAGTTTTTCTTAAATTGATTGACTGATTTTTGGATTTTTTGGATTTTTTCCAATTTGTTTGTATTTTGCTGTCGCTGTTGTGGTTGATGTTTCGGGTAAACGTTTCCCGTATTGCCGTCCATCTAACAGATTTATTTTCTGCGTTATCGAGACTTGTTTGCTTTCAGTCTAAGCTTTGCTTTTCCCGAACTTTAAGAGTTTTAAGACCGAGGCAGTTCAGGGCCTAAACGATTTGTTAGTGGGAAGCAATTCCATGACTCGGTTTTCCAGCGGCCAATAGCGACATAAACGATTAACATGGGCCAACCTCTGGCTTAGGCAGAATACATATTGGCTGGTTTTCTTGAAATGTCGTTGATTGAGGATGTAGAAGGCTTTACGCGACCTCGAGAGAAGTGGCCGATCAGCTCAGCTACATCGTGTATGGATAAATTCTAGCAAACACCGCATAGGAAAACACCCGTTCTCGTTCGCAGTGAGTCCACCAACTGTAAGCAAATCTTAAGTTGTGCGGTACCGCTTAACTTGGCAGACATAGCGATATCTTTGAATTGAATAAGCGCGCAATGACAAGCAGCATTCGCCAACGATACTCGGCAATTACAATTAGTTTTGAAGTGTATGTCTGTTTTCAAATTTCCAACCGTTACCTTTTGGCTTGCTAACTGTTTGGAATCCTGTCCGAATACGCCTCAATTTGGGCTGAAAAATGCGCAATTCTGGCTGACGACGGTAAGGAATATATAACGCTGGAGTTTCTAGCCTCAGGTCTATAACTAGCAGAATACAGTCCCACTCTTTGACTAAGCGGAACCGGAAACTAGCATATCAGCACGTACTATACACATCTTAATTTGTTAGCAACAACCCAAGGGATTTCCAGGTGGTCCTGCGGGATGGGCTGCGCGCGGCTGATCCAGGGTCGCATCTGGCGGTCGTGAGTTCAAGTCTCAATATGTTATTAAAGGGGTTATTCTCGAACGGCTTGGGGGTCGAATAACTTCTCCCCCGATTGAGATTTGAACTCGGGCCGGGAAGAAAATCCCAGCCACGCCGAACATTTTTGTTGGTTTAATTAATCGATTGACTTATTTAGTTCTAATTTTTTGGGGTTTTTTTTTAAGCCGCTTTGGTTTATTTTTTATTTTTTTATTGATTGATTGATTTTTTAAATTTCTTTTTCTTTTTATTTCTTGGTCTTCTTCGTTTTTTTTCCAAGCTGTTCGGTGCCGCAATAGTTTTTCTTAAATTGATTGACTGATTTTTGGATTTTTTGGATTTTTTCCAATTTGTTTGTATTTTGCTGTCGCTGTTGTGGTTGATGTTTCGGGTAAACGTTTCCCGTATTGCCGTCCATCTAACAGATTTATTTTCTGCGTTATCGAGACTTGTTTGCTTTCAGTCTAAGCTTTGCTTTTCCCGAACTTTAAGAGTTTTAAGACCGAGGCAGTTCAGGGCCTAAACGATTTGTTAGTGGGAAGCAATTCCATGACTCGGTTTTCCAGCGGCCAATAGCGACATAAACGATTAACATGGGCCAACCTCTGGCTTAGGCAGAATACATATTGGCTGGTTTTCTTGAAATGTCGTTGATTGAGGATGTAGAAGGCTTTACGCGACCTCGAGAGAAGTGGCCGATCAGCTCAGCTACATCGTGTATGGATAAATTCTAGCAAACACCGCATAGGAAAACACCCGTTCTCGTTCGCAGTGAGTCCACCAACTGTAAGCAAATCTTAAGTTGTGCGGTACCGCTTAACTTGGCAGACATAGCGATATCTTTGAATTGAATAAGCGCGCAATGACAAGCAGCATTCGCCAACGATACTCGGCAATTACAATTAGTTTTGAAGTGTATGTCTGTTTTCAAATTTCCAACCGTTACCTTTTGGCTTGCTAACTGTTTGGAATCCTGTCCGAATACGCCTCAATTTGGGCTGAAAAATGCGCAATTCTGGCTGACGACGGTAAGGAATATATAACGCTGGAGTTTCTAGCCTCAGGTCTATAACTAGCAGAATACAGTCCCACTCTTTGACTAAGCGGAACCGGAAACTAGCATATCAGCACGTACTATACACATCTTAATTTGTTAGCAACAACCCAAGGGATTTCCAGGTGGTCCTGCGGGATGGGCTGCGCGCGGCTGATCCAGGGTCGCATCTGGCGGTCGTGAGTTCAAGTCTCAATATGTTATTAAAGGGGTTATTCTCGAACGGCTTGGGGGTCGAATAACTTCTCCCCCGATTGAGATTTGAACTCGGGCCGGGAAGAAAATCCCAGCCACGCCGAACATTTTTGTTGGTTTAATTAATCGATTGACTTATTTAGTTCTAATTTTTTGGGGTTTTTTTTTAAGCCGCTTTGGTTTATTTTTTATTTTTTTATTGATTGATTGATTTTTTAAATTTCTTTTTCTTTTTATTTCTTGGTCTTCTTCGTTTTTTTTCCAAGCTGTTCGGTGCCGCAATAGTTTTTCTTAAATTGATTGACTGATTTTTGGATTTTTTGGATTTTTTCCAATTTGTTTGTATTTTGCTGTCGCTGTTGTGGTTGATGTTTCGGGTAAACGTTTCCCGTATTGCCGTCCATCTAACAGATTTATTTTCTGCGTTATCGAGACTTGTTTGCTTTCAGTCTAAGCTTTGCTTTTCCCGAACTTTAAGAGTTTTAAGACCGAGGCAGTTCAGGGCCTAAACGATTTGTTAGTGGGAAGCAATTCCATGACTCGGTTTTCCAGCGGCCAATAGCGACATAAACGATTAACATGGGCCAACCTCTGGCTTAGGCAGAATACATATTGGCTGGTTTTCTTGAAATGTCGTTGATTGAGGATGTAGAAGGCTTTACGCGACCTCGAGAGAAGTGGCCGATCAGCTCAGCTACATCGTGTATGGATAAATTCTAGCAAACACCGCATAGGAAAACACCCGTTCTCGTTCGCAGTGAGTCCACCAACTGTAAGCAAATCTTAAGTTGTGCGGTACCGCTTAACTTGGCAGACATAGCGATATCTTTGAATTGAATAAGCGCGCAATGACAAGCAGCATTCGCCAACGATACTCGGCAATTACAATTAGTTTTGAAGTGTATGTCTGTTTTCAAATTTCCAACCGTTACCTTTTGGCTTGCTAACTGTTTGGAATCCTGTCCGAATACGCCTCAATTTGGGCTGAAAAATGCGCAATTCTGGCTGACGACGGTAAGGAATATATAACGCTGGAGTTTCTAGCCTCAGGTCTATAACTAGCAGAATACAGTCCCACTCTTTGACTAAGCGGAACCGGAAACTAGCATATCAGCACGTACTATACACATCTTAATTTGTTAGCAACAACCCAAGGGATTTCCAGGTGGTCCTGCGGGATGGGCTGCGCGCGGCTGATCCAGGGTCGCATCTGGCGGTCGTGAGTTCAAGTCTCAATATGTTATTAAAGGGGTTATTCTCGAACGGCTTGGGGGTCGAATAACTTCTCCCCCGATTGAGATTTGAACTCGGGCCGGGAAGAAAATCCCAGCCACGCCGAACATTTTTGTTGGTTTAATTAATCGATTGACTTATTTAGTTCTAATTTTTTGGGGTTTTTTTTTAAGCCGCTTTGGTTTATTTTTTATTTTTTTATTGATTGATTGATTTTTTAAATTTCTTTTTCTTTTTATTTCTTGGTCTTCTTCGTTTTTTTTCCAAGCTGTTCGGTGCCGCAATAGTTTTTCTTAAATTGATTGACTGATTTTTGGATTTTTTGGATTTTTTCCAATTTGTTTGTATTTTGCTGTCGCTGTTGTGGTTGATGTTTCGGGTAAACGTTTCCCGTATTGCCGTCCATCTAACAGATTTATTTTCTGCGTTATCGAGACTTGTTTGCTTTCAGTCTAAGCTTTGCTTTTCCCGAACTTTAAGAGTTTTAAGACCGAGGCAGTTCAGGGCCTAAACGATTTGTTAGTGGGAAGCAATTCCATGACTCGGTTTTCCAGCGGCCAATAGCGACATAAACGATTAACATGGGCCAACCTCTGGCTTAGGCAGAATACATATTGGCTGGTTTTCTTGAAATGTCGTTGATTGAGGATGTAGAAGGCTTTACGCGACCTCGAGAGAAGTGGCCGATCAGCTCAGCTACATCGTGTATGGATAAATTCTAGCAAACACCGCATAGGAAAACACCCGTTCTCGTTCGCAGTGAGTCCACCAACTGTAAGCAAATCTTAAGTTGTGCGGTACCGCTTAACTTGGCAGACATAGCGATATCTTTGAATTGAATAAGCGCGCAATGACAAGCAGCATTCGCCAACGATACTCGGCAATTACAATTAGTTTTGAAGTGTATGTCTGTTTTCAAATTTCCAACCGTTACCTTTTGGCTTGCTAACTGTTTGGAATCCTGTCCGAATACGCCTCAATTTGGGCTGAAAAATGCGCAATTCTGGCTGACGACGGTAAGGAATATATAACGCTGGAGTTTCTAGCCTCAGGTCTATAACTAGCAGAATACAGTCCCACTCTTTGACTAAGCGGAACCGGAAACTAGCATATCAGCACGTACTATACACATCTTAATTTGTTAGCAACAACCCAAGGGATTTCCAGGTGGTCCTGCGGGATGGGCTGCGCGCGGCTGATCCAGGGTCGCATCTGGCGGTCGTGAGTTCAAGTCTCAATATGTTATTAAAGGGGTTATTCTCGAACGGCTTGGGGGTCGAATAACTTCTCCCCCGATTGAGATTTGAACTCGGGCCGGGAAGAAAATCCCAGCCACGCCGAACATTTTTGTTGGTTTAATTAATCGATTGACTTATTTAGTTCTAATTTTTTGGGGTTTTTTTTTAAGCCGCTTTGGTTTATTTTTTATTTTTTTATTGATTGATTGATTTTTTAAATTTCTTTTTCTTTTTATTTCTTGGTCTTCTTCGTTTTTTTTCCAAGCTGTTCGGTGCCGCAATAGTTTTTCTTAAATTGATTGACTGATTTTTGGATTTTTTGGATTTTTTCCAATTTGTTTGTATTTTGCTGTCGCTGTTGTGGTTGATGTTTCGGGTAAACGTTTCCCGTATTGCCGTCCATCTAACAGATTTATTTTCTGCGTTATCGAGACTTGTTTGCTTTCAGTCTAAGCTTTGCTTTTCCCGAACTTTAAGAGTTTTAAGACCGAGGCAGTTCAGGGCCTAAACGATTTGTTAGTGGGAAGCAATTCCATGACTCGGTTTTCCAGCGGCCAATAGCGACATAAACGATTAACATGGGCCAACCTCTGGCTTAGGCAGAATACATATTGGCTGGTTTTCTTGAAATGTCGTTGATTGAGGATGTAGAAGGCTTTACGCGACCTCGAGAGAAGTGGCCGATCAGCTCAGCTACATCGTGTATGGATAAATTCTAGCAAACACCGCATAGGAAAACACCCGTTCTCGTTCGCAGTGAGTCCACCAACTGTAAGCAAATCTTAAGTTGTGCGGTACCGCTTAACTTGGCAGACATAGCGATATCTTTGAATTGAATAAGCGCGCAATGACAAGCAGCATTCGCCAACGATACTCGGCAATTACAATTAGTTTTGAAGTGTATGTCTGTTTTCAAATTTCCAACCGTTACCTTTTGGCTTGCTAACTGTTTGGAATCCTGTCCGAATACGCCTCAATTTGGGCTGAAAAATGCGCAATTCTGGCTGACGACGGTAAGGAATATATAACGCTGGAGTTTCTAGCCTCAGGTCTATAACTAGCAGAATACAGTCCCACTCTTTGACTAAGCGGAACCGGAAACTAGCATATCAGCACGTACTATACACATCTTAATTTGTTAGCAACAACCCAAGGGATTTCCAGGTGGTCCTGCGGGATGGGCTGCGCGCGGCTGATCCAGGGTCGCATCTGGCGGTCGTGAGTTCAAGTCTCAATATGTTATTAAAGGGGTTATTCTCGAACGGCTTGGGGGTCGAATAACTTCTCCCCCGATTGAGATTTGAACTCGGGCCGGGAAGAAAATCCCAGCCACGCCGAACATTTTTCTTGGTTTAATTAATCGATTGACTTATTTAGTTCTAATTTTTTGGGGTTTTTTTTTAAGCCGCTTTGGTTTATTTTTTATTTTTTTATTGATTGATTGATTTTTTAAATTTCTTTTTCTTTTTATTTCTTGGTCTTCTTCGTTTTTTTTCCAAGCTGTTCGGTGCCGCAATAGTTTTTCTTAAATTGATTGACTGATTTTTGGATTTTTTGGATTTTTTCCAATTTGTTTGTATTTTGCTGTCGCTGTTGTGGTTGATGTTTCGGGTAAACGTTTCCCGTATTGCCGTCCATCTAACAGATTTATTTTCTGCGTTATCGAGACTTGTTTGCTTTCAGTCTAAGCTTTGCTTTTCCCGAACTTTAAGAGTTTTAAGACCGAGGCAGTTCAGGGCCTAAACGATTTGTTAGTGGGAAGCAATTCCATGACTCGGTTTTCCAGCGGCCAATAGCGACATAAACGATTAACATGGGCCAACCTCTGGCTTAGGCAGAATACATATTGGCTGGTTTTCTTGAAATGTCGTTGATTGAGGATGTAGAAGGCTTTACGCGACCTCGAGAGAAGTGGCCGATCAGCTCAGCTACATCGTGTATGGATAAATTCTAGCAAACACCGCATAGGAAAACACCCGTTCTCGTTCGCAGTGAGTCCACCAACTGTAAGCAAATCTTAAGTTGTGCGGTACCGCTTAACTTGGCAGACATAGCGATATCTTTGAATTGAATAAGCGCGCAATGACAAGCAGCATTCGCCAACGATACTCGGCAATTACAATTAGTTTTGAAGTGTATGTCTGTTTTCAAATTTCCAACCGTTACCTTTTGGCTTGCTAACTGTTTGGAATCCTGTCCGAATACGCCTCAATTTGGGCTGAAAAATGCGCAATTCTGGCTGACGACGGTAAGGAATATATAACGCTGGAGTTTCTAGCCTCAGGTCTATAACTAGCAGAATACAGTCCCACTCTTTGACTAAGCGGAACCGGAAACTAGCATATCAGCACGTACTATACACATCTTAATTTGTTAGCAACAACCCAAGGGATTTCCAGGTGGTCCTGCGGGATGGGCTGCGCGCGGCTGATCCAGGGTCGCATCTGGCGGTCGTGAGTTCAAGTCTCAATATGTTATTAAAGGGGTTATTCTCGAACGGCTTGGGGGTCGAATAACTTCTCCCCCGATTGAGATTTGAACTCGGGCCGGGAAGAAAATCCCAGCCACGCCGAACATTTTTGTTGGTTTAATTAATCGATTGACTTATTTAGTTCTAATTTTTTGGGGTTTTTTTTTAAGCCGCTTTGGTTTATTTTTTATTTTTTTATTGATTGATTGATTTTTTAAATTTCTTTTTCTTTTTATTTCTTGGTCTTCTTCGTTTTTTTTCCAAGCTGTTCGGTGCCGCAATAGTTTTTCTTAAATTGATTGACTGATTTTTGGATTTTTTGGATTTTTTCCAATTTGTTTGTATTTTGCTGTCGCTGTTGTGGTTGATGTTTCGGGTAAACGTTTCCCGTATTGCCGTCCATCTAACAGATTTATTTTCTGCGTTATCGAGACTTGTTTGCTTTCAGTCTAAGCTTTGCTTTTCCCGAACTTTAAGAGTTTTAAGACCGAGGCAGTTCAGGGCCTAAACGATTTGTTAGTGGGAAGCAATTCCATGACTCGGTTTTCCAGCGGCCAATAGCGACATAAACGATTAACATGGGCCAACCTCTGGCTTAGGCAGAATACATATTGGCTGGTTTTCTTGAAATGTCGTTGATTGAGGATGTAGAAGGCTTTACGCGACCTCGAGAGAAGTGGCCGATCAGCTCAGCTACATCGTGTATGGATAAATTCTAGCAAACACCGCATAGGAAAACACCCGTTCTCGTTCGCAGTGAGTCCACCAACTGTAAGCAAATCTTAAGTTGTGCGGTACCGCTTAACTTGGCAGACATAGCGATATCTTTGAATTGAATAAGCGCGCAATGACAAGCAGCATTCGCCAACGATACTCGGCAATTACAATTAGTTTTGAAGTGTATGTCTGTTTTCAAATTTCCAACCGTTACCTTTTGGCTTGCTAACTGTTTGGAATCCTGTCCGAATACGCCTCAATTTGGGCTGAAAAATGCGCAATTCTGGCTGACGACGGTAAGGAATATATAACGCTGGAGTTTCTAGCCTCAGGTCTATAACTAGCAGAATACAGTCCCACTCTTTGACTAAGCGGAACCGGAAACTAGCATATCAGCACGTACTATACACATCTTAATTTGTTAGCAACAACCCAAGGGATTTCCAGGTGGTCCTGCGGGATGGGCTGCGCGCGGCTGATCCAGGGTCGCATCTGGCGGTCGTGAGTTCAAGTCTCAATATGTTATTAAAGGGGTTATTCTCGAACGGCTTGGGGGTCGAATAACTTCTCCCCCGATTGAGATTTGAACTCGGGCCGGGAAGAAAATCCCAGCCACGCCGAACATTTTTGTTGGTTTAATTAATCGATTGACTTATTTAGTTCTAATTTTTTGGGGTTTTTTTTTAAGCCGCTTTGGTTTATTTTTTATTTTTTTATTGATTGATTGATTTTTTAAATTTCTTTTTCTTTTTATTTCTTGGTCTTCTTCGTTTTTTTTCCAAGCTGTTCGGTGCCGCAATAGTTTTTCTTAAATTGATTGACTGATTTTTGGATTTTTTGGATTTTTTCCAATTTGTTTGTATTTTGCTGTCGCTGTTGTGGTTGATGTTTCGGGTAAACGTTTCCCGTATTGCCGTCCATCTAACAGATTTATTTTCTGCGTTATCGAGACTTGTTTGCTTTCAGTCTAAGCTTTGCTTTTCCCGAACTTTAAGAGTTTTAAGACCGAGGCAGTTCAGGGCCTAAACGATTTGTTAGTGGGAAGCAATTCCATGACTCGGTTTTCCAGCGGCCAATAGCGACATAAACGATTAACATGGGCCAACCTCTGGCTTAGGCAGAATACATATTGGCTGGTTTTCTTGAAATGTCGTTGATTGAGGATGTAGAAGGCTTTACGCGACCTCGAGAGAAGTGGCCGATCAGCTCAGCTACATCGTGTATGGATAAATTCTAGCAAACACCGCATAGGAAAACACCCGTTCTCGTTCGCAGTGAGTCCACCAACTGTAAGCAAATCTTAAGTTGTGCGGTACCGCTTAACTTGGCAGACATAGCGATATCTTTGAATTGAATAAGCGCGCAATGACAAGCAGCATTCGCCAACGATACTCGGCAATTACAATTAGTTTTGAAGTGTATGTCTGTTTTCAAATTTCCAACCGTTACCTTTTGGCTTGCTAACTGTTTGGAATCCTGTCCGAATACGCCTCAATTTGGGCTGAAAAATGCGCAATTCTGGCTGACGACGGTAAGGAATATATAACGCTGGAGTTTCTAGCCTCAGGTCTATAACTAGCAGAATACAGTCCCACTCTTTGACTAAGCGGAACCGGAAACTAGCATATCAGCACGTACTATACACATCTTAATTTGTTAGCAACAACCCAAGGGATTTCCAGGTGGTCCTGCGGGATGGGCTGCGCGCGGCTGATCCAGGGTCGCATCTGGCGGTCGTGAGTTCAAGTCTCAATATGTTATTAAAGGGGTTATTCTCGAACGGCTTGGGGGTCGAATAACTTCTCCCCCGATTGAGATTTGAACTCGGGCCGGGAAGAAAATCCCAGCCACGCCGAACATTTTTGTTGGTTTAATTAATCGATTGACTTATTTAGTTCTAATTTTTTGGGGTTTTTTTTTTAAGCCGCTTTGGTTTATTTTTTATTTTTTTATTGATTGATTGATTTTTTAAATTTCTTTTTCTTTTTATTTCTTGGTCTTCTTCGTTTTTTTTCCAAGCTGTTCGGTGCCGCAATAGTTTTTCTTAAATTGATTGACTGATTTTTGGATTTTTTGGATTTTTTCCAATTTGTTTGTATTTTGCTGTCGCTGTTGTGGTTGATGTTTCGGGTAAACGTTTCCCGTATTGCCGTCCATCTAACAGATTTATTTTCTGCGTTATCGAGACTTGTTTGCTTTCAGTCTAAGCTTTGCTTTTCCCGAACTTTAAGAGTTTTAAGACCGAGGCAGTTCAGGGCCTAAACGATTTGTTAGTGGGAAGCAATTCCATGACTCGGTTTTCCAGCGGCCAATAGCGACATAAACGATTAACATGGGCCAACCTCTGGCTTAGGCAGAATACATATTGGCTGGTTTTCTTGAAATGTCGTTGATTGAGGATGTAGAAGGCTTTACGCGACCTCGAGAGAAGTGGCCGATCAGCTCAGCTACATCGTGTATGGATAAATTCTAGCAAACACCGCATAGGAAAACACCCGTTCTCGTTCGCAGTGAGTCCACCAACTGTAAGCAAATCTTAAGTTGTGCGGTACCGCTTAACTTGGCAGACATAGCGATATCTTTGAATTGAATAAGCGCGCAATGACAAGCAGCATTCGCCAACGATACTCGGCAATTACAATTAGTTTTGAAGTGTATGTCTGTTTTCAAATTTCCAACCGTTACCTTTTGGCTTGCTAACTGTTTGGAATCCTGTCCGAATACGCCTCAATTTGGGCTGAAAAATGCGCAATTCTGGCTGACGACGGTAAGGAATATATAACGCTGGAGTTTCTAGCCTCAGGTCTATAACTAGCAGAATACAGTCCCACTCTTTGACTAAGCGGAACCGGAAACTAGCATATCAGCACGTACTATACACATCTTAATTTGTTAGCAACAACCCAAGGGATTTCCAGGTGGTCCTGCGGGATGGGCTGCGCGCGGCTGATCCAGGGTCGCATCTGGCGGTCGTGAGTTCAAGTCTCAATATGTTATTAAAGGGGTTATTCTCGAACGGCTTGGGGGTCGAATAACTTCTCCCCCGATTGAGATTTGAACTCGGGCCGGGAAGAAAATCCCAGCCACGCCGAACATTTTTGTTGGTTTAATTAATCGATTGACTTATTTAGTTCTAATTTTTTGGGGTTTTTTTTTAAGCCGCTTTGGTTTATTTTTTATTTTTTTATTGATTGATTGATTTTTTAAATTTCTTTTTCTTTTTATTTCTTGGTCTTCTTCGTTTTTTTTCCAAGCTGTTCGGTGCCGCAATAGTTTTTCTTAAATTGATTGACTGATTTTTGGATTTTTTGGATTTTTTCCAATTTGTTTGTATTTTGCTGTCGCTGTTGTGGTTGATGTTTCGGGTAAACGTTTCCCGTATTGCCGTCCATCTAACAGATTTATTTTCTGCGTTATCGAGACTTGTTTGCTTTCAGTCTAAGCTTTGCTTTTCCCGAACTTTAAGAGTTTTAAGACCGAGGCAGTTCAGGGCCTAAACGATTTGTTAGTGGGAAGCAATTCCATGACTCGGTTTTCCAGCGGCCAATAGCGACATAAACGATTAACATGGGCCAACCTCTGGCTTAGGCAGAATACATATTGGCTGGTTTTCTTGAAATGTCGTTGATTGAGGATGTAGAAGGCTTTACGCGACCTCGAGAGAAGTGGCCGATCAGCTCAGCTACATCGTGTATGGATAAATTCTAGCAAACACCGCATAGGAAAACACCCGTTCTCGTTCGCAGTGAGTCCACCAACTGTAGCAAATCTTAAGTTGTGCGGTACCGCTTAACTTGGCAGACATAGCGATATCTTTGAATTGAATAAGCGCGCAATGACAAGCAGCATTCGCCAACGATACTCGGCAATTACAATTAGTTTTGAAGTGTATGTCTGTTTTCAAATTTCCAACCGTTACCTTTTGGCTTGCTAACTGTTTGGAATCCTGTCCGAATACGCCTCAATTTGGGCTGAAAAATGCGCAATTCTGGCTGACGACGGTAAGGAATATATAACGCTGGAGTTTCTAGCCTCAGGTCTATAACTAGCAGAATACAGTCCCACTCTTTGACTAAGCGGAACCGGAAACTAGCATATCAGCACGTACTATACACATCTTAATTTGTTAGCAACAACCCAAGGGATTTCCAGGTGGTCCTGCGGGATGGGCTGCGCGCGGCTGATCCAGGGTCGCATCTGGCGGTCGTGAGTTCAAGTCTCAATATGTTATTAAAGGGGTTATTCTCGAACGGCTTGGGGGTCGAATAACTTCTCCCCCGATTGAGATTTGAACTCGGGCCGGGAAGAAAATCCCAGCCACGCCGAACATTTTTGTTGGTTTAATTAATCGATTGACTTATTTAGTTCTAATTTTTTGGGGTTTTTTTTTAAGCCGCTTTGGTTTATTTTTTATTTTTTTATTGATTGATTGATTTTTTAAATTTCTTTTTCTTTTTATTTCTTGGTCTTCTTCGTTTTTTTTCCAAGCTGTTCGGTGCCGCAATAGTTTTTCTTAAATTGATTGACTGATTTTTGGATTTTTTGGATTTTTTCCAATTTGTTTGTATTTTGCTGTCGCTGTTGTGGTTGATGTTTCGGGTAAACGTTTCCCGTATTGCCGTCCATCTAACAGATTTATTTTCTGCGTTATCGAGACTTGTTTGCTTTCAGTCTAAGCTTTGCTTTTCCCGAACTTTAAGAGTTTTAAGACCGAGGCAGTTCAGGGCCTAAACGATTTGTTAGTGGGAAGCAATTCCATGACTCGGTTTTCCAGCGGCCAATAGCGACATAAACGATTAACATGGGCCAACCTCTGGCTTAGGCAGAATACATATTGGCTGGTTTTCTTGAAATGTCGTTGATTGAGGATGTAGAAGGCTTTACGCGACCTCGAGAGAAGTGGCCGATCAGCTCAGCTACATCGTGTATGGATAAATTCTAGCAAACACCGCATAGGAAAACACCCGTTCTCGTTCGCAGTGAGTCCACCAACTGTAAGCAAATCTTAAGTTGTGCGGTACCGCTTAACTTGGCAGACATAGCGATATCTTTGAATTGAATAAGCGCGCAATGACAAGCAGCATTCGCCAACGATACTCGGCAATTACAATTAGTTTTGAAGTGTATGTCTGTTTTCAAATTTCCAACCGTTACCTTTTGGCTTGCTAACTGTTTGGAATCCTGTCCGAATACGCCTCAATTTGGGCTGAAAAATGCGCAATTCTGGCTGACGACGGTAAGGAATATATAACGCTGGAGTTTCTAGCCTCAGGTCTATAACTAGCAGAATACAGTCCCACTCTTTGACTAAGCGGAACCGGAAACTAGCATATCAGCACGTACTATACACATCTTAATTTGTTAGCAACAACCCAAGGGATTTCCAGGTGGTCCTGCGGGATGGGCTGCGCGCGGCTGATCCAGGGTCGCATCTGGCGGTCGTGAGTTCAAGTCTCAATATGTTATTAAAGGGGTTATTCTCGAACGGCTTGGGGGTCGAATAACTTCTCCCCCGATTGAGATTTGAACTCGGGCCGGGAAGAAAATCCCAGCCACGCCGAACATTTTTGTTGGTTTAATTAATCGATTGACTTATTTAGTTCTAATTTTTTGGGGTTTTTTTTTAAGCCGCTTTGGTTTATTTTTTATTTTTTTATTGATTGATTGATTTTTTAAATTTCTTTTTCTTTTTATTTCTTGGTCTTCTTCGTTTTTTTTCCAAGCTGTTCGGTGCCGCAATAGTTTTTCTTAAATTGATTGACTGATTTTTGGATTTTTTGGATTTTTTCCAATTTGTTTGTATTTTGCTGTCGCTGTTGTGGTTGATGTTTCGGGTAAACGTTTCCCGTATTGCCGTCCATCTAACAGATTTATTTTCTGCGTTATCGAGACTTGTTTGCTTTCAGTCTAAGCTTTGCTTTTCCCGAACTTTAAGAGTTTTAAGATCGAGGCAGTTCAGGGCCTAAACGATTTGTTAGTGGGAAGCAATTCCATGACTCGGTTTTCCAGCGGCCAATAGCGACATAAACGATTAACATGGGCCAACCTCTGGCTTAGGCAGAATACATATTGGCTGGTTTTCTTGAAATGTCGTTGATTGAGGATGTAGAAGGCTTTACGCGACCTCGAGAGAAGTGGCCGATCAGCTCAGCTACATCGTGTATGGATAAATTCTAGCAAACACCGCATAGGAAAACACCCGTTCTCGTTCGCAGTGAGTCCACCAACTGTAAGCAAATCTTAAGTTGTGCGGTACCGCTTAACTTGGCAGACATAGCGATATCTTTGAATTGAATAAGCGCGCAATGACAAGCAGCATTCGCCAACGATACTCGGCAATTACAATTAGTTTTGAAGTGTATGTCTGTTTTCAAATTTCCAACCGTTACCTTTTGGCTTGCTAACTGTTTGGAATCCTGTCCGAATACGCCTCAATTTGGGCTGAAAAATGCGCAATTCTGGCTGACGACGGTAAGGAATATATAACGCTGGAGTTTCTAGCCTCAGGTCTATAACTAGCAGAATACAGTCCCACTCTTTGACTAAGCGGAACCGGAAACTAGCATATCAGCACGTACTATACACATCTTAATTTGTTAGCAACAACCCAAGGGATTTCCAGGTGGTCCTGCGGGATGGGCTGCGCGCGGCTGATCCAGGGTCGCATCTGGCGGTCGTGAGTTCAAGTCTCAATATGTTATTAAAGGGGTTATTCTCGAACGGCTTGGGGGTCGAATAACTTCTCCCCCGATTGAGATTTGAACTCGGGCCGGGAAGAAAATCCCAGCCACGCCGAACATTTTTGTTGGTTTAATTAATCGATTGACTTATTTAGTTCTAATTTTTTGGGGTTTTTTTTTAAGCCGCTTTGGTTTATTTTTTATTTTTTTATTGATTGATTGATTTTTTAAATTTCTTTTTCTTTTTATTTCTTGGTCTTCTTCGTTTTTTTTCCAAGCTGTTCGGTGCCGCAATAGTTTTTCTTAAATTGATTGACTGATTTTTGGATTTTTTGGATTTTTTCCAATTTGTTTGTATTTTGCTGTCGCTGTTGTGGTTGATGTTTCGGGTAAACGTTTCCCGTATTGCCGTCCATCTAACAGATTTATTTTCTGCGTTATCGAGACTTGTTTGCTTTCAGTCTAAGCTTTGCTTTTCCCGAACTTTAAGAGTTTTAAGACCGAGGCAGTTCAGGGCCTAAACGATTTGTTAGTGGGAAGCAATTCCATGACTCGGTTTTCCAGCGGCCAATAGCGACATAAACGATTAACATGGGCCAACCTCTGGCTTAGGCAGAATACATATTGGCTGGTTTTCTTGAAATGTCGTTGATTGAGGATGTAGAAGGCTTTACGCGACCTCGAGAGAAGTGGCCGATCAGCTCAGCTACATCGTGTATGGATAAATTCTAGCAAACACCGCATAGGAAAACACCCGTTCTCGTTCGCAGTGAGTCCACCAACTGTAAGCAAATCTTAAGTTGTGCGGTACCGCTTAACTTGGCAGACATAGCGATATCTTTGAATTGAATAAGCGCGCAATGACAAGCAGCATTCGCCAACGATACTCGGCAATTACAATTAGTTTTGAAGTGTATGTCTGTTTTCAAATTTCCAACCGTTACCTTTTGGCTTGCTAACTGTTTGGAATCCTGTCCGAATACGCCTCAATTTGGGCTGAAAAATGCGCAATTCTGGCTGACGACGGTAAGGAATATATAACGCTGGAGTTTCTAGCCTCAGGTCTATAACTAGCAGAATACAGTCCCACTCTTTGACTAAGCGGAACCGGAAACTAGCATATCAGCACGTACTATACACATCTTAATTTGTTAGCAACAACCCAAGGGATTTCCAGGTGGTCCTGCGGGATGGGCTGCGCGCGGCTGATCCAGGGTCGCATCTGGCGGTCGTGAGTTCAAGTCTCAATATGTTATTAAAGGGGTTATTCTCGAACGGCTTGGGGGTCGAATAACTTCTCCCCCGATTGAGATTTGAACTCGGGCCGGGAAGAAAATCCCAGCCACGCCGAACATTTTTGTTGGTTTAATTAATCGATTGACTTATTTAGTTCTAATTTTTTGGGGTTTTTTTTTAAGCCGCTTTGGTTTATTTTTTATTTTTTTATTGATTGATTGATTTTTTAAATTTCTTTTTCTTTTTATTTCTTGGTCTTCTTCGTTTTTTTTCCAAGCTGTTCGGTGCCGCAATAGTTTTTCTTAAATTGATTGACTGATTTTTGGATTTTTTGGATTTTTTCCAATTTGTTTGTATTTTGCTGTCGCTGTTGTGGTTGATGTTTCGGGTAAACGTTTCCCGTATTGCCGTCCATCTAACAGATTTATTTTCTGCGTTATCGAGACTTGTTTGCTTTCAGTCTAAGCTTTGCTTTTCCCGAACTTTAAGAGTTTTAAGACCGAGGCAGTTCAGGGCCTAAACGATTTGTTAGTGGGAAGCAATTCCATGACTCGGTTTTCCAGCGGCCAATAGCGACATAAACGATTAACATGGGCCAACCTCTGGCTTAGGCAGAATACATATTGGCTGGTTTTCTTGAAATGTCGTTGATTGAGGATGTAGAAGGCTTTACGCGACCTCGAGAGAAGTGGCCGATCAGCTCAGCTACATCGTGTATGGATAAATTCTAGCAAACACCGCATAGGAAAACACCCGTTCTCGTTCGCAGTGAGTCCACCAACTGTAAGCAAATCTTAAGTTGTGCGGTACCGCTTAACTTGGCAGACATAGCGATATCTTTGAATTGAATAAGCGCGCAATGACAAGCAGCATTCGCCAACGATACTCGGCAATTACAATTAGTTTTGAAGTGTATGTCTGTTTTCAAATTTCCAACCGTTACCTTTTGGCTTGCTAACTGTTTGGAATCCTGTCCGAATACGCCTCAATTTGGGCTGAAAAATGCGCAATTCTGGCTGACGACGGTAAGGAATATATAACGCTGGAGTTTCTAGCCTCAGGTCTATAACTAGCAGAATACAGTCCCACTCTTTGACTAAGCGGAACCGGAAACTAGCATATCAGCACGTACTATACACATCTTAATTTGTTAGCAACAACCCAAGGGATTTCCAGGTGGTCCTGCGGGATGGGCTGCGCGCGGCTGATCCAGGGTCGCATCTGGCGGTCGTGAGTTCAAGTCTCAATATGTTATTAAAGGGGTTATTCTCGAACGGCTTGGGGGTCGAATAACT
This sequence comes from Orbicella franksi, assembly GCF_964199315.1. Classification (NCBI taxonomy): domain Eukaryota; kingdom Metazoa; phylum Cnidaria; class Anthozoa; order Scleractinia; family Merulinidae; genus Orbicella; species Orbicella franksi. The sequence continues at coordinate 68,790 of NW_027670836.1, forward strand.
TCTCCCCCGATTGAGATTTGAACTCGGGCCGGGAAGAAAATCCCAGCCACGCCGAACATTTTTGTTGGTTTAATTAATCGATTGACTTATTTAGTTCTAATTTTTTGGGGTTTTTTTTTAAGCCGCTTTGGTTTATTTTTTATTTTTTTATTGATTGATTGATTTTTTAAATTTCTTTTTCTTTTTATTTCTTGGTCTTCTTCGTTTTTTTTCCAAGCTGTTCGGTGCCGCAATAGTTTTTCTTAAATTGATTGACTGATTTTTGGATTTTTTGGATTTTTTCCAATTTGTTTGTATTTTGCTGTCGCTGTTGTGGTTGATGTTTCGGGTAAACGTTTCCCGTATTGCCGTCCATCTAACAGATTTATTTTCTGCGTTATCGAGACTTGTTTGCTTTCAGTCTAAGCTTTGCTTTTCCCGAACTTTAAGAGTTTTAAGACCGAGGCAGTTCAGGGCCTAAACGATTTGTTAGTGGGAAGCAATTCCATGACTCGGTTTTCCAGCGGCCAATAGCGACATAAACGATTAACATGGGCCAACCTCTGGCTTAGGCAGAATACATATTGGCTGGTTTTCTTGAAATGTCGTTGATTGAGGATGTAGAAGGCTTTACGCGACCTCGAGAGAAGTGGCCGATCAGCTCAGCTACATCGTGTATGGATAAATTCTAGCAAACACCGCATAGGAAAACACCCGTTCTCGTTCGCAGTGAGTCCACCAACTGTAAGCAAATCTTAAGTTGTGCGGTACCGCTTAACTTGGCAGACATAGCGATATCTTTGAATTGAATAAGCGCGCAATGACAAGCAGCATTCGCCAACGATACTCGGCAATTACAATTAGTTTTGAAGTGTATGTCTGTTTTCAAATTTCCAACCGTTACCTTTTGGCTTGCTAACTGTTTGGAATCCTGTCCGAATACGCCTCAATTTGGGCTGAAAAATGCGCAATTCTGGCTGACGACGGTAAGGAATATATAACGCTGGAGTTTCTAGCCTCAGGTCTATAACTAGCAGAATACAGTCCCACTCTTTGACTAAGCGGAACCGGAAACTAGCATATCAGCACGTACTATACACATCTTAATTTGTTAGCAACAACCCAAGGGATTTCCAGGTGGTCCTGCGGGATGGGCTGCGCGCGGCTGATCCAGGGTCGCATCTGGCGGTCGTGAGTTCAAGTCTCAATATGTTATTAAAGGGGTTATTCTCGAACGGCTTGGGGGTCGAATAACTTCTCCCCCGATTGAGATTTGAACTCGGGCCGGGAAGAAAATCCCAGCCACGCCGAACATTTTTGTTGGTTTAATTAATCGATTGACTTATTTAGTTCTAATTTTTTGGGGTTTTTTTTTAAGCCGCTTTGGTTTATTTTTTATTTTTTTATTGATTGATTGATTTTTTAAATTTCTTTTTCTTTTTATTTCTTGGTCTTCTTCGTTTTTTTTCCAAGCTGTTCGGTGCCGCAATAGTTTTTCTTAAATTGATTGACTGATTTTTGGATTTTTTGGATTTTTTCCAATTTGTTTGTATTTTGCTGTCGCTGTTGTGGTTGATGTTTCGGGTAAACGTTTCCCGTATTGCCGTCCATCTAACAGATTTATTTTCTGCGTTATCGAGACTTGTTTGCTTTCAGTCTAAGCTTTGCTTTTCCCGAACTTTAAGAGTTTTAAGACCGAGGCAGTTCAGGGCCTAAACGATTTGTTAGTGGGAAGCAATTCCATGACTCGGTTTTCCAGCGGCCAATAGCGACATAAACGATTAACATGGGCCAACCTCTGGCTTAGGCAGAATACATATTGGCTGGTTTTCTTGAAATGTCGTTGATTGAGGATGTAGAAGGCTTTACGCGACCTCGAGAGAAGTGGCCGATCAGCTCAGCTACATCGTGTATGGATAAATTCTAGCAAACACCGCATAGGAAAACACCCGTTCTCGTTCGCAGTGAGTCCACCAACTGTAAGCAAATCTTAAGTTGTGCGGTACCGCTTAACTTGGCAGACATAGCGATATCTTTGAATTGAATAAGCGCGCAATGACAAGCAGCATTCGCCAACGATACTCGGCAATTACAATTAGTTTTGAAGTGTATGTCTGTTTTCAAATTTCCAACCGTTACCTTTTGGCTTGCTAACTGTTTGGAATCCTGTCCGAATACGCCTCAATTTGGGCTGAAAAATGCGCAATTCTGGCTGACGACGGTAAGGAATATATAACGCTGGAGTTTCTAGCCTCAGGTCTATAACTAGCAGAATACAGTCCCACTCTTTGACTAAGCGGAACCGGAAACTAGCATATCAGCACGTACTATACACATCTTAATTTGTTAGCAACAACCCAAGGGATTTCCAGGTGGTCCTGCGGGATGGGCTGCGCGCGGCTGATCCAGGGTCGCATCTGGCGGTCGTGAGTTCAAGTCTCAATATGTTATTAAAGGGGTTATTCTCGAACGGCTTGGGGGTCGAATAACTTCTCCCCCGATTGAGATTTGAACTCGGGCCGGGAAGAAAATCCCAGCCACGCCGAACATTTTTGTTGGTTTAATTAATCGATTGACTTATTTAGTTCTAATTTTTTGGGGTTTTTTTTTAAGCCGCTTTGGTTTATTTTTTATTTTTTTATTGATTGATTGATTTTTTAAATTTCTTTTTCTTTTTATTTCTTGGTCTTCTTCGTTTTTTTTCCAAGCTGTTCGGTGCCGCAATAGTTTTTCTTAAATTGATTGACTGATTTTTGGATTTTTTGGATTTTTTCCAATTTGTTTGTATTTTGCTGTCGCTGTTGTGGTTGATGTTTCGGGTAAACGTTTCCCGTATTGCCGTCCATCTAACAGATTTATTTTCTGCGTTATCGAGACTTGTTTGCTTTCAGTCTAAGCTTTGCTTTTCCCGAACTTTAAGAGTTTTAAGACCGAGGCAGTTCAGGGCCTAAACGATTTGTTAGTGGGAAGCAATTCCATGACTCGGTTTTCCAGCGGCCAATAGCGACATAAACGATTAACATGGGCCAACCTCTGGCTTAGGCAGAATACATATTGGCTGGTTTTCTTGAAATGTCGTTGATTGAGGATGTAGAAGGCTTTACGCGACCTCGAGAGAAGTGGCCGATCAGCTCAGCTACATCGTGTATGGATAAATTCTAGCAAACACCGCATAGGAAAACACCCGTTCTCGTTCGCAGTGAGTCCACCAACTGTAAGCAAATCTTAAGTTGTGCGGTACCGCTTAACTTGGCAGACATAGCGATATCTTTGAATTGAATAAGCGCGCAATGACAAGCAGCATTCGCCAACGATACTCGGCAATTACAATTAATTTTGAAGTGTATGTCTGTTTTCAAATTTCCAACCGTTACCTTTTGGCTTGCTAACTGTTTGGAATCCTGTCCGAATACGCCTCAATTTGGGCTGAAAAATGCGCAATTCTGGCTGACGACGGTAAGGAATATATAACGCTGGAGTTTCTAGCCTCAGGTCTATAACTAGCAGAATACAGTCCCACTCTTTGACTAAGCGGAACCGGAAACTAGCATATCAGCACGTACTATACACATCTTAATTTGTTAGCAACAACCCAAGGGATTTCCAGGTGGTCCTGCGGGATGGGCTGCGCGCGGCTGATCCAGGGTCGCATCTGGCGGTCGTGAGTTCAAGTCTCAATATGTTATTAAAGGGGTTATTCTCGAACGGCTTGGGGGTCGAATAACTTCTCCCCCGATTGAGATTTGAACTCGGGCCGGGAAGAAAATCCCAGCCACGCCGAACATTTTTGTTGGTTTAATTAATCGATTGACTTATTTAGTTCTAATTTTTTGGGGTTTTTTTTTAAGCCGCTTTGGTTTATTTTTTATTTTTTTATTGATTGATTGATTTTTTAAATTTCTTTTTCTTTTTATTTCTTGGTCTTCTTCGTTTTTTTTCCAAGCTGTTCGGTGCCGCAATAGTTTTTCTTAAATTGATTGACTGATTTTTGGATTTTTTGGATTTTTTCCAATTTGTTTGTATTTTGCTGTCGCTGTTGTGGTTGATGTTTCGGGTAAACGTTTCCCGTATTGCCGTCCATCTAACAGATTTATTTTCTGCGTTATCGAGACTTGTTTGCTTTCAGTCTAAGCTTTGCTTTTCCCGAACTTTAAGAGTTTTAAGACCGAGGCAGTTCAGGGCCTAAACGATTTGTTAGTGGGAAGCAATTCCATGACTCGGTTTTCCAGCGGCCAATAGCGACATAAACGATTAACATGGGCCAACCTCTGGCTTAGGCAGAATACATATTGGCTGGTTTTCTTGAAATGTCGTTGATTGAGGATGTAGAAGGCTTTACGCGACCTCGAGAGAAGTGGCCGATCAGCTCAGCTACATCGTGTATGGATAAATTCTAGCAAACACCGCATAGGAAAACACCCGTTCTCGTTCGCAGTGAGTCCACCAACTGTAAGCAAATCTTAAGTTGTGCGGTACCGCTTAACTTGGCAGACATAGCGATATCTTTGAATTGAATAAGCGCGCAATGACAAGCAGCATTCGCCAACGATACTCGGCAATTACAATTAGTTTTGAAGTGTATGTCTGTTTTCAAATTTCCAACCGTTACCTTTTGGCTTGCTAACTGTTTGGAATCCTGTCCGAATACGCCTCAATTTGGGCTGAAAAATGCGCAATTCTGGCTGACGACGGTAAGGAATATATAACGCTGGAGTTTCTAGCCTCAGGTCTATAACTAGCAGAATACAGTCCCACTCTTTGACTAAGCGGAACCGGAAACTAGCATATCAGCACGTACTATACACATCTTAATTTGTTAGCAACAACCCAAGGGATTTCCAGGTGGTCCTGCGGGATGGGCTGCGCGCGGCTGATCCAGGGTCGCATCTGGCGGTCGTGAGTTCAAGTCTCAATATGTTATTAAAGGGGTTATTCTCGAACGGCTTGGGGGTCGAATAACTTCTCCCCCGATTGAGATTTGAACTCGGGCCGGGAAGAAAATCCCAGCCACGCCGAACATTTTTGTTGGTTTAATTAATCGATTGACTTATTTAGTTCTAATTTTTTGGGGTTTTTTTTTAAGCCGCTTTGGTTTATTTTTTATTTTTTTATTGATTGATTGATTTTTTAAATTTCTTTTTCTTTTTATTTCTTGGTCTTCTTCGTTTTTTTTCCAAGCTGTTCGGTGCCGCAATAGTTTTTCTTAAATTGATTGACTGATTTTTGGATTTTTTGGATTTTTTCCAATTTGTTTGTATTTTGCTGTCGCTGTTGTGGTTGATGTTTCGGGTAAACGTTTCCCGTATTGCCGTCCATCTAACAGATTTATTTTCTGCGTTATCGAGACTTGTTTGCTTTCAGTCTAAGCTTTGCTTTTCCCGAACTTTAAGAGTTTTAAGACCGAGGCAGTTCAGGGCCTAAACGATTTGTTAGTGGGAAGCAATTCCATGACTCGGTTTTCCAGCGGCCAATAGCGACATAAACGATTAACATGGGCCAACCTCTGGCTTAGGCAGAATACATATTGGCTGGTTTTCTTGAAATGTCGTTGATTGAGGATGTAGAAGGCTTTACGCGACCTCGAGAGAAGTGGCCGATCAGCTCAGCTACATCGTGTATGGATAAATTCTAGCAAACACCGCATAGGAAAACACCCGTTCTCGTTCGCAGTGAGTCCACCAACTGTAAGCAAATCTTAAGTTGTGCGGTACCGCTTAACTTGGCAGACATAGCGATATCTTTGAATTGAATAAGCGCGCAATGACAAGCAGCATTCGCCAACGATACTCGGCAATTACAATTAGTTTTGAAGTGTATGTCTGTTTTCAAATTTCCAACCGTTACCTTTTGGCTTGCTAACTGTTTGGAATCCTGTCCGAATACGCCTCAATTTGGGCTGAAAAATGCGCAATTCTGGCTGACGACGGTAAGGAATATATAACGCTGGAGTTTCTAGCCTCAGGTCTATAACTAGCAGAATACAGTCCCACTCTTTGACTAAGCGGAACCGGAAACTAGCATATCAGCACGTACTATACACATCTTAATTTGTTAGCAACAACCCAAGGGATTTCCAGGTGGTCCTGCGGGATGGGCTGCGCGCGGCTGATCCAGGGTCGCATCTGGCGGTCGTGAGTTCAAGTCTCAATATGTTATTAAAGGGGTTATTCTCGAACGGCTTGGGGGTCGAATAACTTCTCCCCCGATTGAGATTTGAACTCGGGCCGGGAAGAAAATCCCAGCCACGCCGAACATTTTTGTTGGTTTAATTAATCGATTGACTTATTTAGTTCTAATTTTTTGGGGTTTTTTTTTAAGCCGCTTTGGTTTATTTTTTATTTTTTTATTGATTGATTGATTTTTTAAATTTCTTTTTCTTTTTATTTCTTGGTCTTCTTCGTTTTTTTTCCAAGCTGTTCGGTGCCGCAATAGTTTTTCTTAAATTGATTGACTGATTTTTGGATTTTTTGGATTTTTTCCAATTTGTTTGTATTTTGCTGTCGCTGTTGTGGTTGATGTTTCGGGTAAACGTTTCCCGTATTGCCGTCCATCTAACAGATTTATTTTCTGCGTTATCGAGACTTGTTTGCTTTCAGTCTAAGCTTTGCTTTTCCCGAACTTTAAGAGTTTTAAGACCGAGGCAGTTCAGGGCCTAAACGATTTGTTAGTGGGAAGCAATTCCATGACTCGGTTTTCCAGCGGCCAATAGCGACATAAACGATTAACATGGGCCAACCTCTGGCTTAGGCAGAATACATATTGGCTGGTTTTCTTGAAATGTCGTTGATTGAGGATGTAGAAGGCTTTACGCGACCTCGAGAGAAGTGGCCGATCAGCTCAGCTACATCGTGTATGGATAAATTCTAGCAAACACCGCATAGGAAAACACCCGTTCTCGTTCGCAGTGAGTCCACCAACTGTAAGCAAATCTTAAGTTGTGCGGTACCGCTTAACTTGGCAGACATAGCGATATCTTTGAATTGAATAAGCGCGCAATGACAAGCAGCATTCGCCAACGATACTCGGCAATTACAATTAATTTTGAAGTGTATGTCTGTTTTCAAATTTCCAACCGTTACCTTTTGGCTTGCTAACTGTTTGGAATCCTGTCCGAATACGCCTCAATTTGGGCTGAAAAATGCGCAATTCTGGCTGACGACGGTAAGGAATATATAACGCTGGAGTTTCTAGCCTCAGGTCTATAACTAGCAGAATACAGTCCCACTCTTTGACTAAGCGGAACCGGAAACTAGCATATCAGCACGTACTATACACATCTTAATTTGTTAGCAACAACCCAAGGGATTTCCAGGTGGTCCTGCGGGATGGGCTGCGCGCGGCTGATCCAGGGTCGCATCTGGCGGTCGTGAGTTCAAGTCTCAATATGTTATTAAAGGGGTTATTCTCGAACGGCTTGGGGGTCGAATAACTTCTCCCCCGATTGAGATTTGAACTCGGGCCGGGAAGAAAATCCCAGCCACGCCGAACATTTTTGTTGGTTTAATTAATCGATTGACTTATTTAGTTCTAATTTTTTGGGGTTTTTTTTTAAGCCGCTTTGGTTTATTTTTTATTTTTTTATTGATTGATTGATTTTTTAAATTTCTTTTTCTTTTTATTTCTTGGTCTTCTTCGTTTTTTTTCCAAGCTGTTCGGTGCCGCAATAGTTTTTCTTAAATTGATTGACTGATTTTTGGATTTTTTGGATTTTTTCCAATTTGTTTGTATTTTGCTGTCGCTGTTGTGGTTGATGTTTCGGGTAAACGTTTCCCGTATTGCCGTCCATCTAACAGATTTATTTTCTGCGTTATCGAGACTTGTTTGCTTTCAGTCTAAGCTTTGCTTTTCCCGAACTTTAAGAGTTTTAAGACCGAGGCAGTTCAGGGCCTAAACGATTTGTTAGTGGGAAGCAATTCCATGACTCGGTTTTCCAGCGGCCAATAGCGACATAAACGATTAACATGGGCCAACCTCTGGCTTAGGCAGAATACATATTGGCTGGTTTTCTTGAAATGTCGTTGATTGAGGATGTAGAAGGCTTTACGCGACCTCGAGAGAAGTGGCCGATCAGCTCAGCTACATCGTGTATGGATAAATTCTAGCAAACACCGCATAGGAAAACACCCGTTCTCGTTCGCAGTGAGTCCACCAACTGTAAGCAAATCTTAAGTTGTGCGGTACCGCTTAACTTGGCAGACATAGCGATATCTTTGAATTGAATAAGCGCGCAATGACAAGCAGCATTCGCCAACGATACTCGGCAATTACAATTAGTTTTGAAGTGTATGTCTGTTTTCAAATTTCCAACCGTTACCTTTTGGCTTGCTAACTGTTTGGAATCCTGTCCGAATACGCCTCAATTTGGGCTGAAAAATGCGCAATTCTGGCTGACGACGGTAAGGAATATATAACGCTGGAGTTTCTAGCCTCAGGTCTATAACTAGCAGAATACAGTCCCACTCTTTGACTAAGCGGAACCGGAAACTAGCATATCAGCACGTACTATACACATCTTAATTTGTTAGCAACAACCCAAGGGATTTCCAGGTGGTCCTGCGGGATGGGCTGCGCGCGGCTGATCCAGGGTCGCATCTGGCGGTCGTGAGTTCAAGTCTCAATATGTTATTAAAGGGGTTATTCTCGAACGGCTTGGGGGTCGAATAACTTCTCCCCCGATTGAGATTTGAACTCGGGCCGGGAAGAAAATCCCAGCCACGCCGAACATTTTTGTTGGTTTAATTAATCGATTGACTTATTTAGTTCTAATTTTTTGGGGTTTTTTTTTAAGCCGCTTTGGTTTATTTTTTATTTTTTTATTGATTGATTGATTTTTTAAATTTCTTTTTCTTTTTATTTCTTGGTCTTCTTCGTTTTTTTTCCAAGCTGTTCGGTGCCGCAATAGTTTTTCTTAAATTGATTGACTGATTTTTGGATTTTTTGGATTTTTTCCAATTTGTTTGTATTTTGCTGTCGCTGTTGTGGTTGATGTTTCGGGTAAACGTTTCCCGTATTGCCGTCCATCTAACAGATTTATTTTCTGCGTTATCGAGACTTGTTTGCTTTCAGTCTAAGCTTTGCTTTTCCCGAACTTTAAGAGTTTTAAGACCGAGGCAGTTCAGGGCCTAAACGATTTGTTAGTGGGAAGCAATTCCATGACTCGGTTTTCCAGCGGCCAATAGCGACATAAACGATTAACATGGGCCAACCTCTGGCTTAGGCAGAATACATATTGGCTGGTTTTCTTGAAATGTCGTTGATTGAGGATGTAGAAGGCTTTACGCGACCTCGAGAGAAGTGGCCGATCAGCTCAGCTACATCGTGTATGGATAAATTCTAGCAAACACCGCATAGGAAAACACCCGTTCTCGTTCGCAGTGAGTCCACCAACTGTAAGCAAATCTTAAGTTGTGCGGTACCGCTTAACTTGGCAGACATAGCGATATCTTTGAATTGAATAAGCGCGCAATGACAAGCAGCATTCGCCAACGATACTCGGCAATTACAATTAATTTTGAAGTGTATGTCTGTTTTCAAATTTCCAACCGTTACCTTTTGGCTTGCTAACTGTTTGGAATCCTGTCCGAATACGCCTCAATTTGGGCTGAAAAATGCGCAATTCTGGCTGACGACGGTAAGGAATATATAACGCTGGAGTTTCTAGCCTCAGGTCTATAACTAGCAGAATACAGTCCCACTCTTTGACTAAGCGGAACCGGAAACTAGCATATCAGCACGTACTATACACATCTTAATTTGTTAGCAACAACCCAAGGGATTTCCAGGTGGTCCTGCGGGATGGGCTGCGCGCGGCTGATCCAGGGTCGCATCTGGCGGTCGTGAGTTCAAGTCTCAATATGTTATTAAAGGGGTTATTCTCGAACGGCTTGGGGGTCGAATAACTTCTCCCCCGATTGAGATTTGAACTCGGGCCGGGAAGAAAATCCCAGCCACGCCGAACATTTTTGTTGGTTTAATTAATCGATTGACTTATTTAGTTCTAATTTTTTGGGGTTTTTTTTTAAGCCGCTTTGGTTTATTTTTTATTTTTTTATTGATTGATTGATTTTTTAAATTTCTTTTTCTTTTTATTTCTTGGTCTTCTTCGTTTTTTTTCCAAGCTGTTCGGTGCCGCAATAGTTTTTCTTAAATTGATTGACTGATTTTTGGATTTTTTGGATTTTTTCCAATTTGTTTGTATTTTGCTGTCGCTGTTGTGGTTGATGTTTCGGGTAAACGTTTCCCGTATTGCCGTCCATCTAACAGATTTATTTTCTGCGTTATCGAGACTTGTTTGCTTTCAGTCTAAGCTTTGCTTTTCCCGAACTTTAAGAGTTTTAAGACCGAGGCAGTTCAGGGCCTAAACGATTTGTTAGTGGGAAGCAATTCCATGACTCGGTTTTCCAGCGGCCAATAGCGACATAAACGATTAACATGGGCCAACCTCTGGCTTAGGCAGAATACATATTGGCTGGTTTTCTTGAAATGTCGTTGATTGAGGATGTAGAAGGCTTTACGCGACCTCGAGAGAAGTGGCCGATCAGCTCAGCTACATCGTGTATGGATAAATTCTAGCAAACACCGCATAGGAAAACACCCGTTCTCGTTCGCAGTGAGTCCACCAACTGTAAGCAAATCTTAAGTTGTGCGGTACCGCTTAACTTGGCAGACATAGCGATATCTTTGAATTGAATAAGCGCGCAATGACAAGCAGCATTCGCCAACGATACTCGGCAATTACAATTAGTTTTGAAGTGTATGTCTGTTTTCAAATTTCCAACCGTTACCTTTTGGCTTGCTAACTGTTTGGAATCCTGTCCGAATACGCCTCAATTTGGGCTGAAAAATGCGCAATTCTGGCTGACGACGGTAAGGAATATATAACGCTGGAGTTTCTAGCCTCAGGTCTATAACTAGCAGAATACAGTCCCACTCTTTGACTAAGCGGAACCGGAAACTAGCATATCAGCACGTACTATACACATCTTAATTTGTTAGCAACAACCCAAGGGATTTCCAGGTGGTCCTGCGGGATGGGCTGCGCGCGGCTGATCCAGGGTCGCATCTGGCGGTCGTGAGTTCAAGTCTCAATATGTTATTAAAGGGGTTATTCTCGAACGGCTTGGGGGTCGAATAACTTCTCCCCCGATTGAGATTTGAACTCGGGCCGGGAAGAAAATCCCAGCCACGCCGAACATTTTTGTTGGTTTAATTAATCGATTGACTTATTTAGTTCTAATTTTTTGGGGTTTTTTTTTAAGCCGCTTTGGTTTATTTTTTATTTTTTTATTGATTGATTGATTTTTTAAATTTCTTTTTCTTTTTATTTCTTGGTCTTCTTCGTTTTTTTTCCAAGCTGTTCGGTGCCGCAATAGTTTTTCTTAAATTGATTGACTGATTTTTGGATTTTTTGGATTTTTTCCAATTTGTTTGTATTTTGCTGTCGCTGTTGTGGTTGATGTTTCGGGTAAACGTTTCCCGTATTGCCGTCCATCTAACAGATTTATTTTCTGCGTTATCGAGACTTGTTTGCTTTCAGTCTAAGCTTTGCTTTTCCCGAACTTTAAGAGTTTTAAGACCGAGGCAGTTCAGGGCCTAAACGATTTGTTAGTGGGAAGCAATTCCATGACTCGGTTTTCCAGCGGCCAATAGCGACATAAACGATTAACATGGGCCAACCTCTGGCTTAGGCAGAATACATATTGGCTGGTTTTCTTGAAATGTCGTTGATTGAGGATGTAGAAGGCTTTACGCGACCTCGAGAGAAGTGGCCGATCAGCTCAGCTACATCGTGTATGGATAAATTCTAGCAAACACCGCATAGGAAAACACCCGTTCTCGTTCGCAGTGAGTCCACCAACTGTAAGCAAATCTTAAGTTGTGCGGTACCGCTTAACTTGGCAGACATAGCGATATCTTTGAATTGAATAAGCGCGCAATGACAAGCAGCATTCGCCAACGATACTCGGCAATTACAATTAGTTTTGAAGTGTATGTCTGTTTTCAAATTTCCAACCGTTACCTTTTGGCTTGCTAACTGTTTGGAATCCTGTCCGAATACGCCTCAATTTGGGCTGAAAAATGCGCAATTCTGGCTGACGACGGTAAGGAATATATAACGCTGGAGTTTCTAGCCTCAGGTCTATAACTAGCAGAATACAGTCCCACTCTTTGACTAAGCGGAACCGGAAACTAGCATATCAGCACGTACTATACACATCTTAATTTGTTAGCAACAACCCAAGGGATTTCCAGGTGGTCCTGCGGGATGGGCTGCGCGCGGCTGATCCAGGGTCGCATCTGGCGGTCGTGAGTTCAAGTCTCAATATGTTATTAAAGGGGTTATTCTCGAACGGCTTGGGGGTCGAATAACTTCTCCCCCGATTGAGATTTGAACTCGGGCCGGGAAGAAAATCCCAGCCACGCCGAACATTTTTGTTGGTTTAATTAATCGATTGACTTATTTAGTTCTAATTTTTTGGGGTTTTTTTTTAAGCCGCTTTGGTTTATTTTTTATTTTTTTATTGATTGATTGATTTTTTAAATTTCTTTTTCTTTTTATTTCTTGGTCTTCTTCGTTTTTTTTCCAAGCTGTTCGGTGCCGCAATAGTTTTTCTTAAATTGATTGACTGATTTTTGGATTTTTTGGATTTTTTCCAATTTGTTTGTATTTTGCTGTCGCTGTTGTGGTTGATGTTTCGGGTAAACGTTTCCCGTATTGCCGTCCATCTAACAGATTTATTTTCTGCGTTATCGAGACTTGTTTGCTTTCAGTCTAAGCTTTGCTTTTCCCGAACTTTAAGAGTTTTAAGACCGAGGCAGTTCAGGGCCTAAACGATTTGTTAGTGGGAAGCAATTCCATGACTCGGTTTTCCAGCGGCCAATAGCGACATAAACGATTAACATGGGCCAACCTCTGGCTTAGGCAGAATACATATTGGCTGGTTTTCTTGAAATGTCGTTGATTGAGGATGTAGAAGGCTTTACGCGACCTCGAGAGAAGTGGCCGATCAGCTCAGCTACATCGTGTATGGATAAATTCTAGCAAACACCGCATAGGAAAACACCCGTTCTCGTTCGCAGTGAGTCCACCAACTGTAAGCAAATCTTAAGTTGTGCGGTACCGCTTAACTTGGCAGACATAGCGATATCTTTGAATTGAATAAGCGCGCAATGACAAGCAGCATTCGCCAACGATACTCGGCAATTACAATTAGTTTTGAAGTGTATGTCTGTTTTCAAATTTCCAACCATTACCTTTTGGCTTGCTAACTGTTTGGAATCCTGTCCGAATACGCCTCAATTTGGGCTGAAAAATGCGCAATTCTGGCTGACGACGGTAAGGAATATATAACGCTGGAGTTTCTAGCCTCAGGTCTATAACTAGCAGAATACAGTCCCACTCTTTGACTAAGCGGAACCGGAAACTAGCATATCAGCACGTACTATACACATCTTAATTTGTTAGCAACAACCCAAGGGATTTCCAGGTGGTCCTGCGGGATGGGCTGCGCGCGGCTGATCCAGGGTCGCATCTGGCGGTCGTGAGTTCAAGTCTCAATATGTTATTAAAGGGGTTATTCTCGAACGGCTTGGGGGTCGAATAACTTCTCCCCCGATTGAGATTTGAACTCGGGCCGGGAAGAAAATCCCAGCCACGCCGAACATTTTTGTTGGTTTAATTAATCGATTGACTTATTTAGTTCTAATTTTTTGGGGTTTTTTTTTAAGCCGCTTTGGTTTATTTTTTATTTTTTTATTGATTGATTGATTTTTTAAATTTCTTTTTCTTTTTATTTCTTGGTCTTCTTCGTTTTTTTTCCAAGCTGTTCGGTGCCGCAATAGTTTTTCTTAAATTGATTGACTGATTTTTGGATTTTTTGGATTTTTTCCAATTTGTTTGTATTTTGCTGTCGCTGTTGTGGTTGATGTTTCGGGTAAACGTTTCCCGTATTGCCGTCCATCTAACAGATTTATTTTCTGCGTTATCGAGACTTGTTTGCTTTCAGTCTAAGCTTTGCTTTTCCCGAACTTTAAGAGTTTTAAGACCGAGGCAGTTCAGGGCCTAAACGATTTGTTAGTGGGAAGCAATTCCATGACTCGGTTTTCCAGCGGCCAATAGCGACATAAACGATTAACATGGGCCAACCTCTGGCTTAGGCAGAATACATATTGGCTGGTTTTCTTGAAATGTCGTTGATTGAGGATGTAGAAGGCTTTACGCGACCTCGAGAGAAGTGGCCGATCAGCTCAGCTACATCGTGTATGGATAAATTCTAGCAAACACCGCATAGGAAAACACCCGTTCTCGTTCGCAGTGAGTCCACCAACTGTAAGCAAATCTTAAGTTGTGCGGTACCGCTTAACTTGGCAGACATAGCGATATCTTTGAATTGAATAAGCGCGCAATGACAAGCAGCATTCGCCAACGATACTCGGCAATTACAATTAGTTTTGAAGTGTATGTCTGTTTTCAAATTTCCAACCGTTACCTTTTGGCTTGCTAACTGTTTGGAATCCTGTCCGAATACGCCTCAATTTGGGCTGAAAAATGCGCAATTCTGGCTGACGACGGTAAGGAATATATAACGCTGGAGTTTCTAGCCTCAGGTCTATAACTAGCAGAATACAGTCCCACTCTTTGACTAAGCGGAACCGGAAACTAGCATATCAGCACGTACTATACACATCTTAATTTGTTAGCAACAACCCAAGGGATTTCCAGGTGGTCCTGCGGGATGGGCTGCGCGCGGCTGATCCAGGGTCGCATCTGGCGGTCGTGAGTTCAAGTCTCAATATGTTATTAAAGGGGTTATTCTCGAACGGCTTGGGGGTCGAATAACTTCTCCCCCGATTGAGATTTGAACTCGGGCCGGGAAGAAAATCCCAGCCACGCCGAACATTTTTGTTGGTTTAATTAATCGATTGACTTATTTAGTTCTAATTTTTTGGGGGTTTTTTTTAAGCCGCTTTGGTTTATTTTTTATTTTTTTATTGATTGATTGATTTTTTAAATTTCTTTTTCTTTTTATTTCTTGGTCTTCTTCGTTTTTTTTCCAAGCTGTTCGGTGCCGCAATAGTTTTTCTTAAATTGATTGACTGATTTTTGGATTTTTTGGATTTTTTCCAATTTGTTTGTATTTTGCTGTCGCTGTTGTGGTTGATGTTTCGGGTAAACGTTTCCCGTATTGCCGTCCATCTAACAGATTTATTTTCTGCGTTATCGAGACTTGTTTGCTTTCAGTCTAAGCTTTGCTTTTCCCGAACTTTAAGAGTTTTAAGACCGAGGCAGTTCAGGGCCTAAACGATTTGTTAGTGGGAAGCAATTCCATGACTCGGTTTTCCAGCGGCCAATAGCGACATAAACGATTAACATGGGCCAACCTCTGGCTTAGGCAGAATACATATTGGCTGGTTTTCTTGAAATGTCGTTGATTGAGGATGTAGAAGGCTTTACGCGACCTCGAGAGAAGTGGCCGATCAGCTCAGCTACATCGTGTATGGATAAATTCTAGCAAACACCGCATAGGAAAACACCCGTTCTCGTTCGCAGTGAGTCCACCAACTGTAAGCAAATCTTAAGTTGTGCGGTACCGCTTAACTTGGCAGACATAGCGATATCTTTGAATTGAATAAGCGCGCAATGACAAGCAGCATTCGCCAACGATACTCGGCAATTACAATTAGTTTTGAAGTGTATGTCTGTTTTCAAATTTCCAACCGTTACCTTTTGGCTTGCTAACTGTTTGGAATCCTGTCCGAATACGCCTCAATTTGGGCTGAAAAATGCGCAATTCTGGCTGACGACGGTAAGGAATATATAACGCTGGAGTTTCTAGCCTCAGGTCTATAACTAGCAGAATACAGTCCCACTCTTTGACTAAGCGGAACCGGAAACTAGCATATCAGCACGTACTATACACATCTTAATTTGTTAGCAACAACCCAAGGGATTTCCAGGTGGTCCTGCGGGATGGGCTGCGCGCGGCTGATCCAGGGTCGCATCTGGCGGTCGTGAGTTCAAGTCTCAATATGTTATTAAAGGGGTTATTCTCGAACGGCTTGGGGGTCGAATAACTTCTCCCCCGATTGAGATTTGAACTCGGGCCGGGAAGAAAATCCCAGCCACGCCGAACATTTTTGTTGGTTTAATTAATCGATTGACTTATTTAGTTCTAATTTTTTGGGGTTTTTTTTTAAGCCGCTTTGGTTTATTTTTTATTTTTTTATTGATTGATTGATTTTTTAAATTTCTTTTTCTTTTTATTTCTTGGTCTTCTTCGTTTTTTTTCCAAGCTGTTCGGTGCCGCAATAGTTTTTCTTAAATTGATTGACTGATTTTTGGATTTTTTGGATTTTTTCCAATTTGTTTGTATTTTGCTGTCGCTGTTGTGGTTGATGTTTCGGGTAAACGTTTCCCGTATTGCCGTCCATCTAACAGATTTATTTTCTGCGTTATCGAGACTTGTTTGCTTTCAGTCTAAGCTTTGCTTTTCCCGAACTTTAAGAGTTTTAAGACCGAGGCAGTTCAGGGCCTAAACGATTTGTTAGTGGGAAGCAATTCCATGACTCGGTTTTCCAGCGGCCAATAGCGACATAAACGATTAACATGGGCCAACCTCTGGCTTAGGCAGAATACATATTGGCTGGTTTTCTTGAAATGTCGTTGATTGAGGATGTAGAAGGCTTTACGCGACCTCGAGAGAAGTGGCCGATCAGCTCAGCTACATCGTGTATGGATAAATTCTAGCAAACACCGCATAGGAAAACACCCGTTCTCGTTCGCAGTGAGTCCACCAACTGTAAGCAAATCTTAAGTTGTGCGGTACCGCTTAACTTGGCAGACATAGCGATATCTTTGAATTGAATAAGCGCGCAATGACAAGCAGCATTCGCCAACGATACTCGGCAATTACAATTAGTTTTGAAGTGTATGTCTGTTTTCAAATTTCCAACCGTTACCTTTTGGCTTGCTAACTGTTTGGAATCCTGTCCGAATACGCCTCAATTTGGGCTGAAAAATGCGCAATTCTGGCTGACGACGGTAAGGAATATATAACGCTGGAGTTTCTAGCCTCAGGTCTATAACTAGCAGAATACAGTCCCACTCTTTGACTAAGCGGAACCGGAAACTAGCATATCAGCACGTACTATACACATCTTAATTTGTTAGCAACAACCCAAGGGATTTCCAGGTGGTCCTGCGGGATGGGCTGCGCGCGGCTGATCCAGGGTCGCATCTGGCGGTCGTGAGTTCAAGTCTCAATATGTTATTAAAGGGGTTATTCTCGAACGGCTTGGGGGTCGAATAACTTCTCCCCCGATTGAGATTTGAACTCGGGCCGGGAAGAAAATCCCAGCCACGCCGAACATTTTTGTTGGTTTAATTAATCGATTGACTTATTTAGTTCTAATTTTTTGGGGTTTTTTTTTAAGCCGCTTTGGTTTATTTTTTATTTTTTTATTGATTGATTGATTTTTTAAATTTCTTTTTCTTTTTATTTCTTGGTCTTCTTCGTTTTTTTTCCAAGCTGTTCGGTGCCGCAATAGTTTTTCTTAAATTGATTGACTGATTTTTGGATTTTTTGGATTTTTTCCAATTTGTTTGTATTTTGCTGTCGCTGTTGTGGTTGATGTTTCGGGTAAACGTTTCCCGTATTGCCGTCCATCTAACAGATTTATTTTCTGCGTTATCGAGACTTGTTTGCTTTCAGTCTAAGCTTTGCTTTTCCCGAACTTTAAGAGTTTTAAGACCGAGGCAGTTCAGGGCCTAAACGATTTGTTAGTGGGAAGCAATTCCATGACTCGGTTTTCCAGCGGCCAATAGCGACATAAACGATTAACATGGGCCAACCTCTGGCTTAGGCAGAATACATATTGGCTGGTTTTCTTGAAATGTCGTTGATTGAGGATGTAGAAGGCTTTACGCGACCTCGAGAGAAGTGGCCGATCAGCTCAGCTACATCGTGTATGGATAAATTCTAGCAAACACCGCATAGGAAAACACCCGTTCTCGTTCGCAGTGAGTCCACCAACTGTAAGCAAATCTTAAGTTGTGCGGTACCGCTTAACTTGGCAGACATAGCGATATCTTTGAATTGAATAAGCGCGCAATGACAAGCAGCATTCGCCAACGATACTCGGCAATTACAATTAGTTTTGAAGTGTATGTCTGTTTTCAAATTTCCAACCGTTACCTTTTGGCTTGCTAACTGTTTGGAATCCTGTCCGAATACGCCTCAATTTGGGCTGAAAAATGCGCAATTCTGGCTGACGACGGTAAGGAATATATAACGCTGGAGTTTCTAGCCTCAGGTCTATAACTAGCAGAATACAGTCCCACTCTTTGACTAAGCGGAACCGGAAACTAGCATATCAGCACGTACTATACACATCTTAATTTGTTAGCAACAACCCAAGGGATTTCCAGGTGGTCCTGCGGGATGGGCTGCGCGCGGCTGATCCAGGGTCGCATCTGGCGGTCGTGAGTTCAAGTCTCAATATGTTATTAAAGGGGTTATTCTCGAACGGCTTGGGGGTCGAATAACTTCTCCCCCGATTGAGATTTGAACTCGGGCCGGGAAGAAAATCCCAGCCACGCCGAACATTTTTGTTGGTTTAATTAATCGATTGACTTATTTAGTTCTAATTTTTTGGGGTTTTTTTTTAAGCCGCTTTGGTTTATTTTTTATTTTTTTATTGATTGATTGATTTTTTAAATTTCTTTTTCTTTTTATTTCTTGGTCTTCTTCGTTTTTTTTCCAAGCTGTTCGGTGCCGCAATAGTTTTTCTTAAATTGATTGACTGATTTTTGGATTTTTTGGATTTTTTCCAATTTGTTTGTATTTTGCTGTCGCTGTTGTGGTTGATGTTTCGGGTAAACGTTTCCCGTATTGCCGTCCATCTAACAGATTTATTTTCTGCGTTATCGAGACTTGTTTGCTTTCAGTCTAAGCTTTGCTTTTCCCGAACTTTAAGAGTTTTAAGACCGAGGCAGTTCAGGGCCTAAACGATTTGTTAGTGGGAAGCAATTCCATGACTCGGTTTTCCAGCGGCCAATAGCGACATAAACGATTAACATGGGCCAACCTCTGGCTTAGGCAGAATACATATTGGCTGGTTTTCTTGAAATGTCGTTGATTGAGGATGTAGAAGGCTTTACGCGACCTCGAGAGAAGTGGCCGATCAGCTCAGCTACATCGTGTATGGATAAATTCTAGCAAACACCGCATAGGAAAACACCCGTTCTCGTTCGCAGTGAGTCCACCAACTGTAAGCAAATCTTAAGTTGTGCGGTACCGCTTAACTTGGCAGACATAGCGATATCTTTGAATTGAATAAGCGCGCAATGACAAGCAGCATTCGCCAACGATACTCGGCAATTACAATTAGTTTTGAAGTGTATGTCTGTTTTCAAATTTCCAACCGTTACCTTTTGGCTTGCTAACTGTTTGGAATCCTGTCCGAATACGCCTCAATTTGGGCTGAAAAATGCGCAATTCTGGCTGACGACGGTAAGGAATATATAACGCTGGAGTTTCTAGCCTCAGGTCTATAACTAGCAGAATACAGTCCCACTCTTTGACTAAGCGGAACCGGAAACTAGCATATCAGCACGTACTATACACATCTTAATTTGTTAGCAACAACCCAAGGGATTTCCAGGTGGTCCTGCGGGATGGGCTGCGCGCGGCTGATCCAGGGTCGCATCTGGCGGTCGTGAGTTCAAGTCTCAATATGTTATTAAAGGGGTTATTCTCGAACGGCTTGGGGGTCGAATAACTTCTCCCCCGATTGAGATTTGAACTCGGGCCGGGAAGAAAATCCCAGCCACGCCGAACATTTTTGTTGGTTTAATTAATCGATTGACTTATTTAGTTCTAATTTTTTGGGGTTTTTTTTTAAGCCGCTTTGGTTTATTTTTTATTTTTTTATTGATTGATTGATTTTTTAAATTTCTTTTTCTTTTTATTTCTTGGTCTTCTTCGTTTTTTTTCCAAGCTGTTCGGTGCCGCAATAGTTTTTCTTAAATTGATTGACTGATTTTTGGATTTTTTGGATTTTTTCCAATTTGTTTGTATTTTGCTGTCGCTGTTGTGGTTGATGTTTCGGGTAAACGTTTCCCGTATTGCCGTCCATCTAACAGATTTATTTTCTGCGTTATCGAGACTTGTTTGCTTTCAGTCTAAGCTTTGCTTTTCCCGAACTTTAAGAGTTTTAAGACCGAGGCAGTTCAGGGCCTAAACGATTTGTTAGTGGGAAGCAATTCCATGACTCGGTTTTCCAGCGGCCAATAGCGACATAAACGATTAACATGGGCCAACCTCTGGCTTAGGCAGAATACATATTGGCTGGTTTTCTTGAAATGTCGTTGATTGAGGATGTAGAAGGCTTTACGCGACCTCGAGAGAAGTGGCCGATCAGCTCAGCTACATCGTGTATGGATAAATTCTAGCAAACACCGCATAGGAAAACACCCGTTCTCGTTCGCAGTGAGTCCACCAACTGTAAGCAAATCTTAAGTTGTGCGGTACCGCTTAACTTGGCAGACATAGCGATATCTTTGAATTGAATAAGCGCGCAATGACAAGCAGCATTCGCCAACGATACTCGGCAATTACAATTAGTTTTGAAGTGTATGTCTGTTTTCAAATTTCCAACCGTTACCTTTTGGCTTGCTAACTGTTTGGAATCCTGTCCGAATACGCCTCAATTTGGGCTGAAAAATGCGCAATTCTGGCTGACGACGGTAAGGAATATATAACGCTGGAGTTTCTAGCCTCAGGTCTATAACTAGCAGAATACAGTCCCACTCTTT
>NW_027670837.1:0-21855 GCF_964199315.1 Orbicella franksi
TCTGAATAGGATCTTAGTTTATTCTCAGTGAATTGATTCTCATTTGAACTCTTCATAGAAAGTTGAGAAGTGAATTAATAGGGAGGGGGGTGCATGATCAAAGCTGCAGACTTGCCTTTTATTGTACATGCCATCAGGCTTTGAAGCCTTAATTTTCAAGTCAGCGCGTGTCATAGATGTCTTGAGAATTTCTTAGTTAATCAGACCTTATAATTTTTATTCTCATTGAATTGATTCTCATTTGAACTCTTAAGAAAGTTGAGAAGTGACTCTTGGATCCCTCTGAATAGGATCTTAGTTTATTCTCAGTGAATTGATTCTCATTTGAACTCTTCATAGAAAGTTGAGAAGTGAATTAATAGGGAGGGGGGTGCATGATCAAAGCTGCAGACTTGCCTTTTATTGTACATGCCATCAGGCTTTGAAGCCTTAATTTTCAAGTCAGCGCGTGTCATAGATGTCTTGAGAATTTCTTAGTTAATCAGACCTTATAATTTTTATTCTCATTGAATTGATTCTCATTTGAACTCTTAAGAAAGTTGAGAAGTGACTCTTGGATCCCTCTGAATAGGATCTTAGTTTATTCTCAGTGAATTGATTCTCATTTGAACTCTTCATAGAAAGTTGAGAAGTGAATTAATAGGGAGGGGGGTGCATGATCAAAGCTGCAGACTTGCCTTTTATTGTACATGCCATCAGGCTTTGAAGCCTTAATTTTCAAGTCAGCGCGTGTCATAGATGTCTTGAGAATTTCTTAGTTAATCAGACCTTATAATTTTTATTCTCATTGAATTGATTCTCATTTGAACTCTTAAGAAAGTTGAGAAGTGACTCTTGGATCCCTCTGAATAGGATCTTAGTTTATTCTCAGTGAATTGATTCTCATTTGAACTCTTCATAGAAAGTTGAGAAGTGAATTAATAGGGAGGGGGGTGCATGATCAAAGCTGCAGACTTGCCTTTTATTGTACATGCCATCAGGCTTTGAAGCCTTAATTTTCAAGTCAGCGCGTGTCATAGATGTCTTGAGAATTTCTTAGTTAATCAGACCTTATAATTTTTATTCTCATTGAATTGATTCTCATTTGAACTCTTAAGAAAGTTGAGAAGTGACTCTTGGATCCCTCTGAATAGGATCTTAGTTTATTCTCAGTGAATTTATTCTCATTTGAACTCTTCATAGAAAGTTGAGAAGTGAATTAATAGGGAGGGGGGTGCATGATCAAAGCTGCAGACTTGCCTTTTATTGTACATGCCATCAGGCTTTGAAGCCTTAATTTTCAAGTCAGCGCGTGTCATAGATGTCTTGAGAATTTCTTAGTTAATCAGACCTTATAATTTTTATTCTCATTGAATTGATTCTCATTTGAACTCTTAAGAAAGTTGAGAAGTGACTCTTGGATCCCTCTGAATAGGATCTTAGTTTATTCTCAGTGAATTGATTCTCATTTGAACTCTTCATAGAAAGTTGAGAAGTGAATTAATAGGGAGGGGGGTGCATGATCAAAGCTGCAGACTTGCCTTTTATTGTACATGCCATCAGGCTTTGAAGCCTTAATTTTCAAGTCAGCGCGTGTCATAGATGTCTTGAGAATTTCTTAGTTAATCAGACCTTATAATTTTTATTCTCATTGAATTGATTCTCATTTGAACTCTTAAGAAAGTTGAGAAGTGACTCTTGGATCCCTCTGAATAGGATCTTAGTTTATTCTCAGTGAATTGATTCTCATTTGAACTCTTCATAGAAAGTTGAGAAGTGAATTAATAGGGAGGGGGGTGCATGATCAAAGCTGCAGACTTGCCTTTTATTGTACATGCCATCAGGCTTTGAAGCCTTAATTTTCAAGTCAGCGCGTGTCATAGATGTCTTGAGAATTTCTTAGTTAATCAGACCTTATAATTTTTATTCTCATTGAATTGATTCTCATTTGAACTCTTAAGAAAGTTGAGAAGTGACTCTTGGATCCCTCTGAATAGGATCTTAGTTTATTCTCAGTGAATTGATTCTCATTTGAACTCTTCATAGAAAGTTGAGAAGTGAATTAATAGGGAGGGGGGTGCATGATCAAAGCTGCAGACTTGCCTTTTATTGTACATGCCATCAGGCTTTGAAGCCTTAATTTTCAAGTCAGCGCGTGTCATAGATGTCTTGAGAATTTCTTAGTTAATCAGACCTTATAATTTTTATTCTCATTGAATTGATTCTCATTTGAACTCTTAAGAAAGTTGAGAAGTGACTCTTGGATCCCTCTGAATAGGATCTTAGTTTATTCTCAGTGAATTGATTCTCATTTGAACTCTTCATAGAAAGTTGAGAAGTGAATTAATAGGGAGGGGGGTGCATGATCAAAGCTGCAGACTTGCCTTTTATTGTACATGCCATCAGGCTTTGAAGCCTTAATTTTCAAGTCAGCGCGTGTCATAGATGTCTTGAGAATTTCTTAGTTAATCAGACCTTATAATTTTTATTCTCATTGAATTGATTCTCATTTGAACTCTTAAGAAAGTTGAGAAGTGACTCTTGGATCCCTCTGAATAGGATCTTAGTTTATTCTCAGTGAATTGATTCTCATTTGAACTCTTCATAGAAAGTTGAGAAGTGAATTAATAGGGAGGGGGGTGCATGATCAAAGCTGCAGACTTGCCTTTTATTGTACATGCCATCAGGCTTTGAAGCCTTAATTTTCAAGTCAGCGCGTGTCATAGATGTCTTGAGAATTTCTTAGTTAATCAGACCTTATAATTTTTATTCTCATTGAATTGATTCTCATTTGAACTCTTAAGAAAGTTGAGAAGTGACTCTTGGATCCCTCTGAATAGGATCTTAGTTTATTCTCAGTGAATTGATTCTCATTTGAACTCTTCATAGAAAGTTGAGAAGTGAATTAATAGGGAGGGGGGTGCATGATCAAAGCTGCAGACTTGCCTTTTATTGTACATGCCATCAGGCTTTGAAGCCTTAATTTTCAAGTCAGCGCGTGTCATAGATGTCTTGAGAATTTCTTAGTTAATCAGACCTTATAATTTTTATTCTCATTGAATTGATTCTCATTTGAACTCTTAAGAAAGTTGAGAAGTGACTCTTGGATCCCTCTGAATAGGATCTTAGTTTATTCTCAGTGAATTGATTCTCATTTGAACTCTTCATAGAAAGTTGAGAAGTGAATTAATAGGGAGGGGGGTGCATGATCAAAGCTGCAGACTTGCCTTTTATTGTACATGCCATCAGGCTTTGAAGCCTTAATTTTCAAGTCAGCGCGTGTCATAGATGTCTTGAGAATTTCTTAGTTAATCAGACCTTATAATTTTTATTCTCATTGAATTGATTCTCATTTGAACTCTTAAGAAAGTTGAGAAGTGACTCTTGGATCCCTCTGAATAGGATCTTAGTTTATTCTCAGTGAATTGATTCTCATTTGAACTCTTCATAGAAAGTTGAGAAGTGAATTAATAGGGAGGGGGGTGCATGATCAAAGCTGCAGACTTGCCTTTTATTGTACATGCCATCAGGCTTTGAAGCCTTAATTTTCAAGTCAGCGCGTGTCATAGATGTCTTGAGAATTTCTTAGTTAATCAGACCTTATAATTTTTATTCTCATTGAATTGATTCTCATTTGAACTCTTAAGAAAGTTGAGAAGTGACTCTTGGATCCCTCTGAATAGGATCTTAGTTTATTCTCAGTGAATTTATTCTCATTTGAACTCTTCATAGAAAGTTGAGAAGTGAATTAATAGGGAGGGGGGTGCATGATCAAAGCTGCAGACTTGCCTTTTATTGTACATGCCATCAGGCTTTGAAGCCTTAATTTTCAAGTCAGCGCGTGTCATAGATGTCTTGAGAATTTCTTAGTTAATCAGACCTTATAATTTTTATTCTCATTGAATTGATTCTCATTTGAACTCTTAAGAAAGTTGAGAAGTGACTCTTGGATCCCTCTGAATAGGATCTTAGTTTATTCTCAGTGAATTTATTCTCATTTGAACTCTTCATAGAAAGTTGAGAAGTGAATTAATAGGGAGGGGGGTGCATGATCAAAGCTGCAGACTTGCCTTTTATTGTACATGCCATCAGGCTTTGAAGCCTTAATTTTCAAGTCAGCGCGTGTCATAGATGTCTTGAGAATTTCTTAGTTAATCAGACCTTATAATTTTTATTCTCATTGAATTGATTCTCATTTGAACTCTTAAGAAAGTTGAGAAGTGACTCTTGGATCCCTCTGAATAGGATCTTAGTTTATTCTCAGTGAATTTATTCTCATTTGAACTCTTCATAGAAAGTTGAGAAGTGAATTAATAGGGAGGGGGGTGCATGATCAAAGCTGCAGACTTGCCTTTTATTGTACATGCCATCAGGCTTTGAAGCCTTAATTTTCAAGTCAGCGCGTGTCATAGATGTCTTGAGAATTTCTTAGTTAATCAGACCTTATAATTTTTATTCTCATTGAATTGATTCTCATTTGAACTCTTAAGAAAGTTGAGAAGTGACTCTTGGATCCCTCTGAATAGGATCTTAGTTTATTCTCAGTGAATTTATTCTCATTTGAACTCTTCATAGAAAGTTGAGAAGTGAATTAATAGGGAGGGGGGTGCATGATCAAAGCTGCAGACTTGCCTTTTATTGTACATGCCATCAGGCTTTGAAGCCTTAATTTTCAAGTCAGCGCGTGTCATAGATGTCTTGAGAATTTCTTAGTTAATCAGACCTTATAATTTTTATTCTCATTGAATTGATTCTCATTTGAACTCTTAAGAAAGTTGAGAAGTGACTCTTGGATCCCTCTGAATAGGATCTTAGTTTATTCTCAGTGAATTGATTCTCATTTGAACTCTTCATAGAAAGTTGAGAAGTGAATTAATAGGGAGGGGGGTGCATGATCAAAGCTGCAGACTTGCCTTTTATTGTACATGCCATCAGGCTTTGAAGCCTTAATTTTCAAGTCAGCGTGTGTCATAGATGTCTTGAGAATTTCTTAGTTAATCAGACCTTATAATTTTTATTCTCATTGAATTGATTCTCATTTGAACTCTTAAGAAAGTTGAGAAGTGACTCTTGGATCCCTCTGAATAGGATCTTAGTTTATTCTCAGTGAATTTATTCTCATTTGAACTCTTCATAGAAAGTTGAGAAGTGAATTAATAGGGAGGGGGGTGCATGATCAAAGCTGCAGACTTGCCTTTTATTGTACATGCCATCAGGCTTTGAAGCCTTAATTTTCAAGTCAGCGCGTGTCATAGATGTCTTGAGAATTTCTTAGTTAATCAGACCTTATAATTTTTATTCTCATTGAATTGATTCTCATTTGAACTCTTAAGAAAGTTGAGAAGTGACTCTTGGATCCCTCTGAATAGGATCTTAGTTTATTCTCAGTGAATTGATTCTCATTTGAACTCTTCATAGAAAGTTGAGAAGTGAATTAATAGGGAGGGGGGTGCATGATCAAAGCTGCAGACTTGCCTTTTATTGTACATGCCATCAGGCTTTGAAGCCTTAATTTTCAAGTCAGCGCGTGTCATAGATGTCTTGAGAATTTCTTAGTTAATCAGACCTTATAATTTTTATTCTCATTGAATTGATTCTCATTTGAACTCTTAAGAAAGTTGAGAAGTGACTCTTGGATCCCTCTGAATAGGATCTTAGTTTATTCTCAGTGAATTGATTCTCATTTGAACTCTTCATAGAAAGTTGAGAAGTGAATTAATAGGGAGGGGGGTGCATGATCAAAGCTGCAGACTTGCCTTTTATTGTACATGCCATCAGGCTTTGAAGCCTTAATTTTCAAGTCAGCGCGTGTCATAGATGTCTTGAGAATTTCTTAGTTAATCAGACCTTATAATTTTTATTCTCATTGAATTGATTCTCATTTGAACTCTTAAGAAAGTTGAGAAGTGACTCTTGGATCCCTCTGAATAGGATCTTAGTTTATTCTCAGTGAATTGATTCTCATTTGAACTCTTCATAGAAAGTTGAGAAGTGAATTAATAGGGAGGGGGGTGCATGATCAAAGCTGCAGACTTGCCTTTTATTGTACATGCCATCAGGCTTTGAAGCCTTAATTTTCAAGTCAGCGCGTGTCATAGATGTCTTGAGAATTTCTTAGTTAATCAGACCTTATAATTTTTATTCTCATTGAATTGATTCTCATTTGAACTCTTAAGAAAGTTGAGAAGTGACTCTTGGATCCCTCTGAATAGGATCTTAGTTTATTCTCAGTGAATTGATTCTCATTTGAACTCTTCATAGAAAGTTGAGAAGTGAATTAATAGGGAGGGGGGTGCATGATCAAAGCTGCAGACTTGCCTTTTATTGTACATGCCATCAGGCTTTGAAGCCTTAATTTTCAAGTCAGCGCGTGTCATAGATGTCTTGAGAATTTCTTAGTTAATCAGACCTTATAATTTTTATTCTCATTGAATTGATTCTCATTTGAACTCTTAAGAAAGTTGAGAAGTGACTCTTGGATCCCTCTGAATAGGATCTTAGTTTATTCTCAGTGAATTGATTCTCATTTGAACTCTTCATAGAAAGTTGAGAAGTGAATTAATAGGGAGGGGGGTGCATGATCAAAGCTGCAGACTTGCCTTTTATTGTACATGCCATCAGGCTTTGAAGCCTTAATTTTCAAGTCAGCGCGTGTCATAGATGTCTTGAGAATTTCTTAGTTAATCAGACCTTATAATTTTTATTCTCATTGAATTGATTCTCATTTGAACTCTTAAGAAAGTTGAGAAGTGACTCTTGGATCCCTCTGAATAGGATCTTAGTTTATTCTCAGTGAATTGATTCTCATTTGAACTCTTCATAGAAAGTTGAGAAGTGAATTAATAGGGAGGGGGGTGCATGATCAAAGCTGCAGACTTGCCTTTTATTGTACATGCCATCAGGCTTTGAAGCCTTAATTTTCAAGTCAGCGCGTGTCATAGATGTCTTGAGAATTTCTTAGTTAATCAGACCTTATAATTTTTATTCTCATTGAATTGATTCTCATTTGAACTCTTAAGAAAGTTGAGAAGTGACTCTTGGATCCCTCTGAATAGGATCTTAGTTTATTCTCAGTGAATTGATTCTCATTTGAACTCTTCATAGAAAGTTGAGAAGTGAATTAATAGGGAGGGGGGTGCATGATCAAAGCTGCAGACTTGCCTTTTATTGTACATGCCATCAGGCTTTGAAGCCTTAATTTTCAAGTCAGCGCGTGTCATAGATGTCTTGAGAATTTCTTAGTTAATCAGACCTTATAATTTTTATTCTCATTGAATTGATTCTCATTTGAACTCTTAAGAAAGTTGAGAAGTGACTCTTGGATCCCTCTGAATAGGATCTTAGTTTATTCTCAGTGAATTGATTCTCATTTGAACTCTTCATAGAAAGTTGAGAAGTGAATTAATAGGGAGGGGGGTGCATGATCAAAGCTGCAGACTTGCCTTTTATTGTACATGCCATCAGGCTTTGAAGCCTTAATTTTCAAGTCAGCGCGTGTCATAGATGTCTTGAGAATTTCTTAGTTAATCAGACCTTATAATTTTTATTCTCATTGAATTGATTCTCATTTGAACTCTTAAGAAAGTTGAGAAGTGACTCTTGGATCCCTCTGAATAGGATCTTAGTTTATTCTCAGTGAATTGATTCTCATTTGAACTCTTCATAGAAAGTTGAGAAGTGAATTAATAGGGAGGGGGGTGCATGATCAAAGCTGCAGACTTGCCTTTTATTGTACATGCCATCAGGCTTTGAAGCCTTAATTTTCAAGTCAGCGCGTGTCATAGATGTCTTGAGAATTTCTTAGTTAATCAGACCTTATAATTTTTATTCTCATTGAATTGATTCTCATTTGAACTCTTAAGAAAGTTGAGAAGTGACTCTTGGATCCCTCTGAATAGGATCTTAGTTTATTCTCAGTGAATTGATTCTCATTTGAACTCTTCATAGAAAGTTGAGAAGTGAATTAATAGGGAGGGGGGTGCATGATCAAAGCTGCAGACTTGCCTTTTATTGTACATGCCATCAGGCTTTGAAGCCTTAATTTTCAAGTCAGCGCGTGTCATAGATGTCTTGAGAATTTCTTAGTTAATCAGACCTTATAATTTTTATTCTCATTGAATTGATTCTCATTTGAACTCTTAAGAAAGTTGAGAAGTGACTCTTGGATCCCTCTGAATAGGATCTTAGTTTATTCTCAGTGAATTGATTCTCATTTGAACTCTTCATAGAAAGTTGAGAAGTGAATTAATAGGGAGGGGGGTGCATGATCAAAGCTGCAGACTTGCCTTTTATTGTACATGCCATCAGGCTTTGAAGCCTTAATTTTCAAGTCAGCGCGTGTCATAGATGTCTTGAGAATTTCTTAGTTAATCAGACCTTATAATTTTTATTCTCATTGAATTGATTCTCATTTGAACTCTTAAGAAAGTTGAGAAGTGACTCTTGGATCCCTCTGAATAGGATCTTAGTTTATTCTCAGTGAATTTATTCTCATTTGAACTCTTCATAGAAAGTTGAGAAGTGAATTAATAGGGAGGGGGGTGCATGATCAAAGCTGCAGACTTGCCTTTTATTGTACATGCCATCAGGCTTTGAAGCCTTAATTTTCAAGTCAGCGCGTGTCATAGATGTCTTGAGAATTTCTTAGTTAATCAGACCTTATAATTTTTATTCTCATTGAATTGATTCTCATTTGAACTCTTAAGAAAGTTGAGAAGTGACTCTTGGATCCCTCTGAATAGGATCTTAGTTTATTCTCAGTGAATTGATTCTCATTTGAACTCTTCATAGAAAGTTGAGAAGTGAATTAATAGGGAGGGGGGTGCATGATCAAAGCTGCAGACTTGCCTTTTATTGTACATGCCATCAGGCTTTGAAGCCTTAATTTTCAAGTCAGCGCGTGTCATAGATGTCTTGAGAATTTCTTAGTTAATCAGACCTTATAATTTTTATTCTCATTAATTGATTCTCATTTGAACTCTTAAGAAAGTTGAGAAGTGACTCTTGGATCCCTCTGAATAGGATCTTAGTTTATTCTCAGTGAATTTATTCTCATTTGAACTCTTCATAGAAAGTTGAGAAGTGAATTAATAGGGAGGGGGGTGCATGATCAAAGCTGCAGACTTGCCTTTTATTGTACATGCCATCAGGCTTTGAAGCCTTAATTTTCAAGTCAGCGCGTGTCATAGATGTCTTGAGAATTTCTTAGTTAATCAGACCTTATAATTTTTATTCTCATTGAATTGATTCTCATTTGAACTCTTAAGAAAGTTGAGAAGTGACTCTTGGATCCCTCTGAATAGGATCTTAGTTTATTCTCAGTGAATTTATTCTCATTTGAACTCTTCATAGAAAGTTGAGAAGTGAATTAATAGGGAGGGGGGTGCATGATCAAAGCTGCAGACTTGCCTTTTATTGTACATGCCATCAGGCTTTGAAGCCTTAATTTTCAAGTCAGCGCGTGTCATAGATGTCTTGAGAATTTCTTAGTTAATCAGACCTTATAATTTTTATTCTCATTGAATTGATTCTCATTTGAACTCTTAAGAAAGTTGAGAAGTGACTCTTGGATCCCTCTGAATAGGATCTTAGTTTATTCTCAGTGAATTTATTCTCATTTGAACTCTTCATAGAAAGTTGAGAAGTGAATTAATAGGGAGGGGGGTGCATGATCAAAGCTGCAGACTTGCCTTTTATTGTACATGCCATCAGGCTTTGAAGCCTTAATTTTCAAGTCAGCGCGTGTCATAGATGTCTTGAGAATTTCTTAGTTAATCAGACCTTATAATTTTTATTCTCATTGAATTGATTCTCATTTGAACTCTTAAGAAAGTTGAGAAGTGACTCTTGGATCCCTCTGAATAGGATCTTAGTTTATTCTCAGTGAATTTATTCTCATTTGAACTCTTCATAGAAAGTTGAGAAGTGAATTAATAGGGAGGGGGGTGCATGATCAAAGCTGCAGACTTGCCTTTTATTGTACATGCCATCAGGCTTTGAAGCCTTAATTTTCAAGTCAGCGCGTGTCATAGATGTCTTGAGAATTTCTTAGTTAATCAGACCTTATAATTTTTATTCTCATTGAATTGATTCTCATTTGAACTCTTAAGAAAGTTGAGAAGTGACTCTTGGATCCCTCTGAATAGGATCTTAGTTTATTCTCAGTGAATTGATTCTCATTTGAACTCTTCATAGAAAGTTGAGAAGTGAATTAATAGGGAGGGGGGTGCATGATCAAAGCTGCAGACTTGCCTTTTATTGTACATGCCATCAGGCTTTGAAGCCTTAATTTTCAAGTCAGCGCGTGTCATAGATGTCTTGAGAATTTCTTAGTTAATCAGACCTTATAATTTTTATTCTCATTGAATTGATTCTCATTTGAACTCTTAAGAAAGTTGAGAAGTGACTCTTGGATCCCTCTGAATAGGATCTTAGTTTATTCTCAGTGAATTGATTCTCATTTGAACTCTTCATAGAAAGTTGAGAAGTGAATTAATAGGGAGGGGGGTGCATGATCAAAGCTGCAGACTTGCCTTTTATTGTACATGCCATCAGGCTTTGAAGCCTTAATTTTCAAGTCAGCGTGTGTCATAGATGTCTTGAGAATTTCTTAGTTAATCAGACCTTATAATTTTTATTCTCATTGAATTGATTCTCATTTGAACTCTTAAGAAAGTTGAGAAGTGACTCTTGGATCCCTCTGAATAGGATCTTAGTTTATTCTCAGTGAATTGATTCTCATTTGAACTCTTCATAGAAAGTTGAGAAGTGAATTAATAGGGAGGGGGGTGCATGATCAAAGCTGCAGACTTGCCTTTTATTGTACATGCCATCAGGCTTTGAAGCCTTAATTTTCAAGTCAGCGCGTGTCATAGATGTCTTGAGAATTTCTTAGTTAATCAGACCTTATAATTTTTATTCTCATTGAATTGATTCTCATTTGAACTCTTAAGAAAGTTGAGAAGTGACTCTTGGATCCCTCTGAATAGGATCTTAGTTTATTCTCAGTGAATTGATTCTCATTTGAACTCTTCATAGAAAGTTGAGAAGTGAATTAATAGGGAGGGGGGTGCATGATCAAAGCTGCAGACTTGCCTTTTATTGTACATGCCATCAGGCTTTGAAGCCTTAATTTTCAAGTCAGCGCGTGTCATAGATGTCTTGAGAATTTCTTAGTTAATCAGACCTTATAATTTTTATTCTCATTGAATTGATTCTCATTTGAACTCTTAAGAAAGTTGAGAAGTGACTCTTGGATCCCTCTGAATAGGATCTTAGTTTATTCTCAGTGAATTGATTCTCATTTGAACTCTTCATAGAAAGTTGAGAAGTGAATTAATAGGGAGGGGGGTGCATGATCAAAGCTGCAGACTTGCCTTTTATTGTACATGCCATCAGGCTTTGAAGCCTTAATTTTCAAGTCAGCGCGTGTCATAGATGTCTTGAGAATTTCTTAGTTAATCAGACCTTATAATTTTTATTCTCATTGAATTGATTCTCATTTGAACTCTTAAGAAAGTTGAGAAGTGACTCTTGGATCCCTCTGAATAGGATCTTAGTTTATTCTCAGTGAATTGATTCTCATTTGAACTCTTCATAGAAAGTTGAGAAGTGAATTAATAGGGAGGGGGGTGCATGATCAAAGCTGCAGACTTGCCTTTTATTGTACATGCCATCAGGCTTTGAAGCCTTAATTTTCAAGTCAGCGCGTGTCATAGATGTCTTGAGAATTTCTTAGTTAATCAGACCTTATAATTTTTATTCTCATTGAATTGATTCTCATTTGAACTCTTAAGAAAGTTGAGAAGTGACTCTTGGATCCCTCTGAATAGGATCTTAGTTTATTCTCAGTGAATTGATTCTCATTTGAACTCTTCATAGAAAGTTGAGAAGTGAATTAATAGGGAGGGGGGTGCATGATCAAAGCTGCAGACTTGCCTTTTATTGTACATGCCATCAGGCTTTGAAGCCTTAATTTTCAAGTCAGCGCGTGTCATAGATGTCTTGAGAATTTCTTAGTTAATCAGACCTTATAATTTTTATTCTCATTGAATTGATTCTCATTTGAACTCTTAAGAAAGTTGAGAAGTGACTCTTGGATCCCTCTGAATAGGATCTTAGTTTATTCTCAGTGAATTGATTCTCATTTGAACTCTTCATAGAAAGTTGAGAAGTGAATTAATAGGGAGGGGGGTGCATGATCAAAGCTGCAGACTTGCCTTTTATTGTACATGCCATCAGGCTTTGAAGCCTTAATTTTCAAGTCAGCGCGTGTCATAGATGTCTTGAGAATTTCTTAGTTAATCAGACCTTATAATTTTTATTCTCATTGAATTGATTCTCATTTGAACTCTTAAGAAAGTTGAGAAGTGACTCTTGGATCCCTCTGAATAGGATCTTAGTTTATTCTCAGTGAATTGATTCTCATTTGAACTCTTCATAGAAAGTTGAGAAGTGAATTAATAGGGAGGGGGGTGCATGATCAAAGCTGCAGACTTGCCTTTTATTGTACATGCCATCAGGCTTTGAAGCCTTAATTTTCAAGTCAGCGCGTGTCATAGATGTCTTGAGAATTTCTTAGTTAATCAGACCTTATAATTTTTATTCTCATTGAATTGATTCTCATTTGAACTCTTAAGAAAGTTGAGAAGTGACTCTTGGATCCCTCTGAATAGGATCTTAGTTTATTCTCAGTGAATTGATTCTCATTTGAACTCTTCATAGAAAGTTGAGAAGTGAATTAATAGGGAGGGGGGTGCATGATCAAAGCTGCAGACTTGCCTTTTATTGTACATGCCATCAGGCTTTGAAGCCTTAATTTTCAAGTCAGCGCGTGTCATAGATGTCTTGAGAATTTCTTAGTTAATCAGACCTTATAATTTTTATTCTCATTGAATTGATTCTCATTTGAACTCTTAAGAAAGTTGAGAAGTGACTCTTGGATCCCTCTGAATAGGATCTTAGTTTATTCTCAGTGAATTGATTCTCATTTGAACTCTTCATAGAAAGTTGAGAAGTGAATTAATAGGGAGGGGGGTGCATGATCAAAGCTGCAGACTTGCCTTTTATTGTACATGCCATCAGGCTTTGAAGCCTTAATTTTCAAGTCAGCGCGTGTCATAGATGTCTTGAGAATTTCTTAGTTAATCAGACCTTATAATTTTTATTCTCATTGAATTGATTCTCATTTGAACTCTTAAGAAAGTTGAGAAGTGACTCTTGGATCCCTCTGAATAGGATCTTAGTTTATTCTCAGTGAATTGATTCTCATTTGAACTCTTCATAGAAAGTTGAGAAGTGAATTAATAGGGAGGGGGGTGCATGATCAAAGCTGCAGACTTGCCTTTTATTGTACATGCCATCAGGCTTTGAAGCCTTAATTTTCAAGTCAGCGCGTGTCATAGATGTCTTGAGAATTTCTTAGTTAATCAGACCTTATAATTTTTATTCTCATTGAATTGATTCTCATTTGAACTCTTAAGAAAGTTGAGAAGTGACTCTTGGATCCCTCTGAATAGGATCTTAGTTTATTCTCAGTGAATTGATTCTCATTTGAACTCTTCATAGAAAGTTGAGAAGTGAATTAATAGGGAGGGGGGTGCATGATCAAAGCTGCAGACTTGCCTTTTATTGTACATGCCATCAGGCTTTGAAGCCTTAATTTTCAAGTCAGCGCGTGTCATAGATGTCTTGAGAATTTCTTAGTTAATCAGACCTTATAATTTTTATTCTCATTGAATTGATTCTCATTTGAACTCTTAAGAAAGTTGAGAAGTGACTCTTGGATCCCTCTGAATAGGATCTTAGTTTATTCTCAGTGAATTTATTCTCATTTGAACTCTTCATAGAAAGTTGAGAAGTGAATTAATAGGGAGGGGGGTGCATGATCAAAGCTGCAGACTTGCCTTTTATTGTACATGCCATCAGGCTTTGAAGCCTTAATTTTCAAGTCAGCGCGTGTCATAGATGTCTTGAGAATTTCTTAGTTAATCAGACCTTATAATTTTTATTCTCATTGAATTGATTCTCATTTGAACTCTTAAGAAAGTTGAGAAGTGACTCTTGGATCCCTCTGAATAGGATCTTAGTTTATTCTCAGTGAATTGATTCTCATTTGAACTCTTCATAGAAAGTTGAGAAGTGAATTAATAGGGAGGGGGGTGCATGATCAAAGCTGCAGACTTGCCTTTTATTGTACATGCCATCAGGCTTTGAAGCCTTAATTTTCAAGTCAGCGCGTGTCATAGATGTCTTGAGAATTTCTTAGTTAATCAGACCTTATAATTTTTATTCTCATTGAATTGATTCTCATTTGAACTCTTAAGAAAGTTGAGAAGTGACTCTTGGATCCCTCTGAATAGGATCTTAGTTTATTCTCAGTGAATTGATTCTCATTTGAACTCTTCATAGAAAGTTGAGAAGTGAATTAATAGGGAGGGGGGTGCATGATCAAAGCTGCAGACTTGCCTTTTATTGTACATGCCATCAGGCTTTGAAGCCTTAATTTTCAAGTCAGCGCGTGTCATAGATGTCTTGAGAATTTCTTAGTTAATCAGACCTTATAATTTTTATTCTCATTGAATTGATTCTCATTTGAACTCTTAAGAAAGTTGAGAAGTGACTCTTGGATCCCTCTGAATAGGATCTTAGTTTATTCTCAGTGAATTGATTCTCATTTGAACTCTTCATAGAAAGTTGAGAAGTGAATTAATAGGGAGGGGGGTGCATGATCAAAGCTGCAGACTTGCCTTTTATTGTACATGCCATCAGGCTTTGAAGCCTTAATTTTCAAGTCAGCGCGTGTCATAGATGTCTTGAGAATTTCTTAGTTAATCAGACCTTATAATTTTTATTCTCATTGAATTGATTCTCATTTGAACTCTTAAGAAAGTTGAGAAGTGACTCTTGGATCCCTCTGAATAGGATCTTAGTTTATTCTCAGTGAATTGATTCTCATTTGAACTCTTCATAGAAAGTTGAGAAGTGAATTAATAGGGAGGGGGGTGCATGATCAAAGCTGCAGACTTGCCTTTTATTGTACATGCCATCAGGCTTTGAAGCCTTAATTTTCAAGTCAGCGCGTGTCATAGATGTCTTGAGAATTTCTTAGTTAATCAGACCTTATAATTTTTATTCTCATTGAATTGATTCTCATTTGAACTCTTAAGAAAGTTGAGAAGTGACTCTTGGATCCCTCTGAATAGGATCTTAGTTTATTCTCAGTGAATTGATTCTCATTTGAACTCTTCATAGAAAGTTGAGAAGTGAATTAATAGGGAGGGGGGTGCATGATCAAAGCTGCAGACTTGCCTTTTATTGTACATGCCATCAGGCTTTGAAGCCTTAATTTTCAAGTCAGCGCGTGTCATAGATGTCTTGAGAATTTCTTAGTTAATCAGACCTTATAATTTTTATTCTCATTGAATTGATTCTCATTTGAACTCTTAAGAAAGTTGAGAAGTGACTCTTGGATCCCTCTGAATAGGATCTTAGTTTATTCTCAGTGAATTGATTCTCATTTGAACTCTTCATAGAAAGTTGAGAAGTGAATTAATAGGGAGGGGGGTGCATGATCAAAGCTGCAGACTTGCCTTTTATTGTACATGCCATCAGGCTTTGAAGCCTTAATTTTCAAGTCAGCGCGTGTCATAGATGTCTTGAGAATTTCTTAGTTAATCAGACCTTATAATTTTTATTCTCATTGAATTGATTCTCATTTGAACTCTTAAGAAAGTTGAGAAGTGACTCTTGGATCCCTCTGAATAGGATCTTAGTTTATTCTCAGTGAATTGATTCTCATTTGAACTCTTCATAGAAAGTTGAGAAGTGAATTAATAGGGAGGGGGGTGCATGATCAAAGCTGCAGACTTGCCTTTTATTGTACATGCCATCAGGCTTTGAAGCCTTAATTTTCAAGTCAGCGCGTGTCATAGATGTCTTGAGAATTTCTTAGTTAATCAGACCTTATAATTTTTATTCTCATTGAATTGATTCTCATTTGAACTCTTAAGAAAGTTGAGAAGTGACTCTTGGATCCCTCTGAATAGGATCTTAGTTTATTCTCAGTGAATTGATTCTCATTTGAACTCTTCATAGAAAGTTGAGAAGTGAATTAATAGGGAGGGGGGTGCATGATCAAAGCTGCAGACTTGCCTTTTATTGTACATGCCATCAGGCTTTGAAGCCTTAATTTTCAAGTCAGCGCGTGTCATAGATGTCTTGAGAATTTCTTAGTTAATCAGACCTTATAATTTTTATTCTCATTGAATTGATTCTCATTTGAACTCTTAAGAAAGTTGAGAAGTGACTCTTGGATCCCTCTGAATAGGATCTTAGTTTATTCTCAGTGAATTGATTCTCATTTGAACTCTTCATAGAAAGTTGAGAAGTGAATTAATAGGGAGGGGGGTGCATGATCAAAGCTGCAGACTTGCCTTTTATTGTACATGCCATCAGGCTTTGAAGCCTTAATTTTCAAGTCAGCGCGTGTCATAGATGTCTTGAGAATTTCTTAGTTAATCAGACCTTATAATTTTTATTCTCATTGAATTGATTCTCATTTGAACTCTTAAGAAAGTTGAGAAGTGACTCTTGGATCCCTCTGAATAGGATCTTAGTTTATTCTCAGTGAATTGATTCTCATTTGAACTCTTCATAGAAAGTTGAGAAGTGAATTAATAGGGAGGGGGGTGCATGATCAAAGCTGCAGACTTGCCTTTTATTGTACATGCCATCAGGCTTTGAAGCCTTAATTTTCAAGTCAGCGCGTGTCATAGATGTCTTGAGAATTTCTTAGTTAATCAGACCTTATAATTTTTATTCTCATTGAATTGATTCTCATTTGAACTCTTAAGAAAGTTGAGAAGTGACTCTTGGATCCCTCTGAATAGGATCTTAGTTTATTCTCAGTGAATTGATTCTCATTTGAACTCTTCATAGAAAGTTGAGAAGTGAATTAATAGGGAGGGGGGTGCATGATCAAAGCTGCAGACTTGCCTTTTATTGTACATGCCATCAGGCTTTGAAGCCTTAATTTTCAAGTCAGCGCGTGTCATAGATGTCTTGAGAATTTCTTAGTTAATCAGACCTTATAATTTTTATTCTCATTGAATTGATTCTCATTTGAACTCTTAAGAAAGTTGAGAAGTGACTCTTGGATCCCTCTGAATAGGATCTTAGTTTATTCTCAGTGAATTGATTCTCATTTGAACTCTTCATAGAAAGTTGAGAAGTGAATTAATAGGGAGGGGGGTGCATGATCAAAGCTGCAGACTTGCCTTTTATTGTACATGCCATCAGGCTTTGAAGCCTTAATTTTCAAGTCAGCGCGTGTCATAGATGTCTTGAGAATTTCTTAGTTAATCAGACCTTATAATTTTTATTCTCATTGAATTGATTCTCATTTGAACTCTTAAGAAAGTTGAGAAGTGACTCTTGGATCCCTCTGAATAGGATCTTAGTTTATTCTCAGTGAATTGATTCTCATTTGAACTCTTCATAGAAAGTTGAGAAGTGAATTAATAGGGAGGGGGGTGCATGATCAAAGCTGCAGACTTGCCTTTTATTGTACATGCCATCAGGCTTTGAAGCCTTAATTTTCAAGTCAGCGCGTGTCATAGATGTCTTGAGAATTTCTTAGTTAATCAGACCTTATAATTTTTATTCTCATTGAATTGATTCTCATTTGAACTCTTAAGAAAGTTGAGAAGTGACTCTTGGATCCCTCTGAATAGGATCTTAGTTTATTCTCAGTGAATTGATTCTCATTTGAACTCTTCATAGAAAGTTGAGAAGTGAATTAATAGGGACGGGGGTGCTTGATCAAACCTCCAGACTTGCCTTTTATTGTACATGCCATGAGGGTTTGAAGCCTTAATTTTCAAGTCACTGAAAAAGTGAATATTACTTGATTTGAATGTTGATAGAAAACTGGTAGTGGGCTTGGAGAAATAGTTTTTTTGGTTGAGCTTTGGGTTGAGGAGAATTTGAAGATGCATGTTATACGGACGGCAATGTCGACAGGTACATAGAGTCAGCCTGGTTGAGACATTGTTTTACTTGGGTGGAATGACTGTGTGTATTTTTTAATGAGCCAGGATTTTTAATCAATAAATTCTTGTTCTCTCTCTCTCTCTCTTTCTCTCTGGGCTCTAGGATGGTCCATATTTGTCCTTACTGCGGTCTGACATCCAGCCTATATCCTCCCCGAGGCATTTTTTCTCCATGTTGGTGTCCAAGTCTGCATGTGAATGATTGCAAGACAAGATGTCCACCGACGACTTCCTTTTTTCCAGTAAAAGTAAGCACTCGTTTGCTGTTTACTGCTTGCTTGATGCATAATTTGATGGATCTATTGACTGACTGTGAACTGGATCTATTGTGAAAACAGTCTATTTTTAATGACTTTTTTAGATCACGGAGATTAGTTACCGGTGATGCGATAAAATCTCTTGGTATCTTCAACTAATTTTACGCAATATATTAAGTATCACGCTGTACTAACCTTATCGGTACACAGTAAATACAGCTGTCAATGTTGATCCTTATGAGCGCGTCATTTGAGAATGAACGTGACTCTTTAAAAGCATGGTTCTCAGATCGAAAGCTTTTCGATCATTCCATTCCTGAAGATAGTATCTCTCTTTAAAAGTATGCATTGATAATTTCTTGTCTGGTAGTGAATGCTATACCTTTCAGAAAGATTCAATAAAATAACACTATACAACAGGCTTCGGGAAAGTTTTTAAACTACGGTTTATCACTTCTACCCAATGTGTTTCAAGGTTCTTCTGTTCAATCCGTCCCTTCTTTAAATCGCCTTGTTGAAAGGAATTGGATATGTCCTTCAGTAAACACCCCATTGTTTCAAAAAAGTAACAATGGCTGTTTGGTGTATGCTCTGATCTGTTCCTAGTTTGTATCCACGAGAGAAATGGAAGATGCGATGTGAAGTGCCATGACGTTATCTCACAGATTTCTTCCTTTTTTCTCAAAGCTTTCAGTTCAGGAGTCAAAGCTGGCTTCAGGTTTTAAGACACAGAGCACATTGTGGTCGCTTCATTGATGAACGCGCTAGATAACACTGGGTGATTTGTACCAGCAAGAAGCTCCTTTGCCCTCATTATCTTCTGAATCTCAAGCGAAGAAGGAGCTCGGCTTTACCATAGTCGTCGAGAAAAAGTGAGTTGATTTTGAACCATAAAATAGGTAAACAACATCTTTTACCGACTAGAACAACTGTTCAAGTCGTCAACGCCGGGTTGCTCGTGTTGCTTTCTTGCTGACAAAGAAAAGCCATATTTTTCCTCCACAAAAGCCTCGCCCCTTCCTGTGAGCTATTTATTTTAACTTCGTTTATTTGGCATGTTTTTGCAATGTGAAATTGTGGATAAACTAGAATTTACTTGGAACACTTCCTGATACGCAATTTGGTTTCCTTAGAACACTCTTCCGCAGCTAACACTAAAAAAGAGCGATTCAGTGATGGAAGACTGTTAAAAATGATATTTCTTCACCCCTGGAGTGCTTACTAACAAGGCCGTCAAACAGTCAACAGCACAAGGTAAGAGGGCTTAACAAGATAGAAATAATATACAATGAACTAGAGTAAGGCCATAATACAAGCATTCGAAATCTATTTTTTTACCGCTAAGATTTCAAGCGTAAAATGGGAAATCTGGGTGACGATGAAATATTGAAATGTAGTTCCATAATTAAGGGGGAGTTTAGTAGAGTAGTTTAACACTTAGTTGAGTTGTGCTTAACGTTTATCAAATTCCAGTTAGTAATTAGTGTTTTTGTTATCTTTTTTTCTGCTAGACCTATTTTCCGGATGCGAACAGCGTAAGGCAGCAATACAATCTGGAGGAAAGAATTCCGGCGGCACTTGCTAGGTAAATGTAGTCTTAAAATAAGCTACAAACTAATCAAGGAAGCTTTGTTGTCTTGCAAAGCCAGACTCGAGCCTTAAATGTTGGCTTTTTTAATTGTATTATTTGAAACTCTAAATTTCGATTTTTCTGTTTCTTTTTTAGACCTCGGGCACTTCACGCAATCGGATTACAAAGTCCGGCACTTCGCCTTAGGCCGGTAAGATAAAAATCACATATCGTATTTGTTTCATTTCAGTTCTTAGCACTTTAAACAATTGCGCACAGATTACGAAAGCGCCGGTTATAACAACATTTCAGTGCTTAAATACTTAATACTCATCGAAGTAAATGTAAAGCTGTCTGCTATCATTGATAATTTTGAATGAAATCATTTTAACACCAGCGAAATTCTACAGCTTCTTTATAAATCAAACACCACTAGCGACTTAAGAGCTCTGGTACCGAAATTATTCTGTGCTAAAATACCCAGCTAGGGAAACAGACTACGTAAATAAGCCATTAAAATTGAGTACCATAATCAGATGATTGAGAGGGAGTTTTGTTCGAACCCTGGTAAATAATAATTTTTTTGTTATTTTTGTTCCCCGCTAGGCCCATTTTTCGGATGGAAACAGCGTAGCGAAAACAACTGGAGAAATGAATTCATTGCACTCGGTGGGTGAATGTAGAGATAAAATTAGTAAGCTTACAGACTAAACTTGGACGCTTTCTCGTGTTGCAAAGTAGCTAACAATGTTGACCTACTTAATTGTACTATCTGAAAATCTAAATTGCGATTCTGTTTTTTAGACCTCTGGAGCGTTCGACGCAATCGGATTACGAATTCCTGCACCACCTTCATGGGATGGAAGGGAGACGGTAAGATTCAAATCACATAACTTATTTCAGTTTAAACCAGGTGTTACTAGTTCATCTCAAAAACTCCGTCACAGTTAATTAAGTACTCGTGATAACTTTTACTAAATTTCACTGATGAGTAGGTGCGAATCAATTACGAAAGCGCTAGTTAAGCACTTAACTGGTTAAATACTTAACTGGTCATTTAGTAAATGCAAAGGAATGCAGTCACTGCATGGCTAATTTTGAGTGAAATCATTCTTTGATCGGGCGAATTATGCGGTTTTTGCATAAAGCAAACGCCAATGGCACCAAGTGTGATTTATTTCAAAATCAAAATATATTGAAGGGTATTGAGTTTCCTTCTTGTGGGCTAGTGAAAACTCCGAAATATATCACATTTGCGCGAGTGGAGCATAGCGTACACAACTCTGTGGCGCACAGATGAATGAAGTAGGATTTTGGTTTCCAAAAACTAACAGACCTCTCTTTCCCCCCACAGGCAACTTTCCAAAGTCAGTACTCTGTTTCCGAAGAAATAATCCCAATCCAACAGCGGAAAATCGAACCAGTATCGTGCTATGGAAGTCTTCACTTCGTCTTCGTTGAGGTCTGCGATAAACTATTTCCTAACATTCCTAAAAGTACGATTAAAAGTCGCATGAGAAATCTTGGTCTTAAGCTGTTGAAGGCGCCTCAAGAAATTCAGAACAAGTTGAGAACTGCTAGACCTTACTTGGCCTGTTACAAATTCCTCTCGCTGATTTCCAAACGAGACGTTGTCATTCTTGAAGCTTATCACGATTCACGCGAAGAAAGAAAGGAAAACTCTAAAAAACTGTATGGACCTTTCTTAAGTAATCTTAGTGATAGTATCGATACTAACTACACACACGGGGGAGGACAAAGTCAGAACGTAGGGGACATTTTTTCAAGGGATAATGTAGAGTCCACTATGCCTCCCAAAAAACATGGGTTAAGTACCAATTTCTTAGTAGAAAATCTCTTGAATTCTTCTCCGGGAAGTTTAGCCGTAGAAAAGCCAATGACTGGGTTTTCAGAATCACAGGAACAAATAGTCGATGAGCAGATTTCGACAGACTCGGAACCCGAGTCAAGTTATTCCTCGGACAGCGATACCAATTTC